>NC_054848.1:22684961-22990496 GCF_018345385.1 Vulpes lagopus
GAGAGGGAAGGTATATGTGTTTGATTTGACTCCCTTTGACATTTTGTTTAGAATTTTATTGTGTTTTTTTTTCCCCTGGCAATTTTACTTCTAAAACCTCGTAGCTGCAGTTGGGACCAAAGTGTAATAACAGGGACAGGATTCATCCTCTTACTTGGAACAACCAAAAACAGACAACAGTTGCCAGACACTGAACATCAGAGAATAAAGAGCAGTGGTTCTTGAGAGATGGGAAATAAGCAAGATGAGGCCTAGAATTGCCAGAGCTCATTCCTTAGACAGAGTTTCCTGGCCATCGAGTTTCTAGGCATGGCCTTGTAGGATTCCTGGGATGGAGTTGAGAGTCCAGGAATATCAGGATGGCTCTTATTCTGAAAAAAGAGTACTGGAGAGAGCTGTAGAGAGGCAACTTCAGAGATCTGCAGAGGGTGCCCCTCAAGAATTTGGCTGATTACTCATCAAGTGTAGGCTTTTGATAATAAAGTCAAAACTATTTGTTTTTATTGGCCAGGCTCTTAAAGCAGGGGCAGTAGAGCTGGTTCTATGGAAATACAGAGTGCAAGGGACAATTTTGTAGCAGCAAAGGGTACAATACATTGTTTCTCTTTTTCATCTTTGTCATCATCCCTATAACAACCTTCTTTACCATTGTTGTCTTCCTCTAGTGCATTTTTATAAAAATACATAATGGGATATTACTATTCATAGTCTTCTACATCCATTTTATACTGTTACTTAAAAATGCATCTGTGATATATTTTTCTGGGTCTATATATTTTGATCAACTTTACTCTGTATTTTTTTTTAACAGTCTTATTGAAGAAGCTCAAATTGATTGGGTGCAAGAATTCCCATGGTGCCTTGCTACTTGCTTTGTGGACTCTCTTCTCTGCTTCTTGGATAATACTTACAACTTTTTCCACTTACTTTCAGATAGTAATAGCAGTAGTCTTCTGGTACCTTTTAGATACTATAAGCATTTCACTTGAATAATAAATTAGTCAGTGTGATGAACCTTCCAACAGGATGAACCTCCAAAGGGCATCTTGATTCAAATTGATTCAGTTTTCAGGTAAGAAATCTGTGAAGAGAATCAGCTCTCTCTCTCTCTCTCTCTCTCTCTCTCTCTCTCTCTCGTAGAGAGAGAGAGTCCACAAAGCAAGTAGGAAGACACCATGGGAATTCTTGCATCCAATCAATTTGAACCTCCTCAATAAGACTGTTAAAAAAATACAGAGTAAAGTTATTCTGTGGGTAAAAGTGCAATTTGTCCCCAATATGACTATTTTTCTCTCTGGATAATTCCACAGCCTCTTTAGAATTCTCAGGTATGAGTCAAACAGCAGAACTTTATGTTCCCCAAACTTCAGGGATCGCTTTTCAAAATTGTCAGGTGTTTTCCTTAAGTGAAGGCCCTCTCACTAGACTAGCAATGAGAAGTATCTTCATCTCCTTCCAAGAGATACGTATAATGGCGAAATAAGAGAAAGTATGACTCTTACTGCAAACATTTCCAGAAAAAATTCTCTCCTTACCTAAAGTTCATTTAAACTCCTTTAGAGTTTTCGGTGTGAGCTATGGGTCACAAGAACTTTTTTCATATAACTTCTTTATATAAACTGCATAAATGGATTAATGCTTCACTTTGGCAACTATTGTTTTGTTGTTTAATATTAGGACCTCAGCTGAAACTTAGACAAAAAGAATTTCACTTAAAATAATCTTACATTAGTGCATACTATGCTTAATGTGTAATTTTAGTTACTCAGTGGGCACATCAGCTACTTACAGAATTTGTTACTCTAAACAACGCTGCAGTAAATATCAAAGTATATTTGTCTCTTCACAATTTTTGAATATGCTACTAGGAAAAATCCCGAGAAGATAATGTATGAATCAAGGGTTGTGCTTATCTCTATGCATATCTGAAATTGCAGTGGAACAGACTAAAACTACTCCACTTTTCTTCTATCCCCATATTTCATCAAGGACTTAAACCTTTGCTCATGAGATTACCACAGAATGACATGTCATTGCTATTTTAATTTATATTTTTGTTAGAGCATGGATTACTTTACTGTGCCTGTTGTAACAAATTGACACTAGCTAGGTACCTTAAAACAACAACAAAAATTTCTCTTACAGTTCTAGAGGCCAAAAGTTCAAAAATTAAACTAGTATCGTAGGTGTCAGCAGGGCCACATTTCCTCCGGAGGCTCTAAGACTCTGTTTCCTGTCTCTTCCAGCTTCTGGTGACAGCTGGCATTCCTAGGTTTATGGCCACAATATTCCAATCTTTGAGGCTAAAATTTCAGATGTCTCTCTGTTCAGTCTTTATATTGTCTTTTGCTCTGTATGTATGTGTGTGTGTCAAACCTCCCTCTGCCTTCCTCTTACAAGGACATGTGATTGATTGCATTTAGGGCCAATCTGGATAATCCACGTTATTCTTGCCATCCCAAGATTCTTAATTTAGTCACATCTGTAAAGAAGGACTTTGCTATATAAAGTGACATTTACAGGTTCCAGGATGTGAATATCTTTATTGAGGGGTTATCTTTTTCAGCTTGCCACAGAGTACATGATACGTTTGCTGATTTGGGGTATTCCATTTTCTGTGAACGGCTAATTTCTATTTTCTCCTATGATCAAATTCAGTCATTAGCAACTTTCTATTTTCATTGTAAAAATGAAGGCATAACCCATAAAAGGGGCTATATTTGGCTTTTTCACTACCAGTACAGAACATTTTTTAATCATCAGATGTATCAGTCTTCTCCGTTGTCACCACTTAGATTTCTTGTCATTATAAAAATAACAGGCCTTTACCACCTACAATTAGTAAAATCTTTACCAAATCTACTGCTAATACGTTTATAATTTTTTCTTGGAGTATTTGATTCTCTAAAATTTATTTTAAAAAGAAAAGTAATGTAAAATGAAGCCGCATTTTTTCCTAGTTTCTAGACTTCTAGTTTCTAGACACTAACTGTGTATAACATAGCTTATCCCATATTTAGCATATAAGAAACACCTTACACATAGCTCTACACTTTCTTTCTACTGAAATGTTTCTTTCCTGCTGTGCCTATGCAGTCATGTTTCTATCAAACTGAACTTATATATATTGGTATCTGGTAGAACTTGTCCTCTAAAGTTATTATTTTTCTTAAAAGTCCATGTTACTCCTGACTAGTAAGATTTCCAGATAAACTTCACAATCATTTTGTATTCTCGAAAAGAGAAAAGAAGAAAAGAAAAGTAAAGAAAAAAGAAAAAAATCCTCATAGTATTTTTCCTTAGACTGCATTAAATTAACGAATTTATGTTTGGAAAATCGAATGACTCGGGATGCCTGGATGGCTCAGTGGTTGAGCGTCTGTCTTTGGCTTAGGTTGTGATCCCGGGGTCCTGGGATCCAGTCCCACATCAGGCTCCCTGCAGGGAGCCTGCTTCTTCCTCTGCCTATGTCTCTGACTCTCTCTCTGTGTCTCTCATGAATAAATAAATAAAGTCTTAAAAAAAAAAGAAAAGAAAATCGAATGCCTCAGAATAATGATTTCCTGTCCCAAATCAAGGCATGTTTATTATTAAAGGATTTTTATTAAAAATATTATTAGAGGATTTTATAGCTTAAGGAACTTTAATGCTTCCTTCATATAGATTTGTATCATATTTATTACTAGTCATTTAATTTTAAGTAGCTACTATGCTTATTACTGGATAAAGAAGTTATTGGTTGTCATATACTAATTTATGTCATTAATACCCTTACTGATTTTCTTTTGTTTTTCACATTCTTCTGGATTTTCACAGTGTATTATAATATTTGAAAAACAAAAGATGTCCTGCTTCCTCCCAATATTTATAGCTCTCATTCCTTACTCTTGCTTATTTAATTGCATAGGCTAGGAACAACAGTTCAATGTAAAATAATGGGTGCTAATTGACATCTTAATCTTGCTCTGAACTATCATAGGCAATCCTCTAGATTCACCACTAAATATGATACTGATTTTCATATATACATATAGAACATATTTTCATTAAAACAGACACACACATCACACTAACCACATATTAGCTCTATGAATACATGCTATATACAGTTAAGAGAGTATTACTTTTTACCAGATAAAGGTGTTGAATTTTATAATTCTTTTTTTTGCCTTCTGTGAGATGAATATTTTTTCCTTTTTATAATTTTAATATGGAAAACGGTCCTTACTCTATGGATAAAATGATTATCATGATGCATTCACTGATGGGCTTTAATTGGTGATATTCTATGTAGGAATTTGCTTCAATATGAATTAAATTTTTTTGGAGGAGAGTTCTTCTTGTCTGCTTTCTTTCTAGTGAAATTCTAATCCAATTTTTGAAGTGTTTGGAAGCTTCTTTTCTCTGTCTGCATCCTGAAACAGTTAAAATAGCGTTGGAGTTAATTTTTTCCCTTGAAGATGAAACAATTCACCTGTTATAGTGTCAGAATATTTCAAATAACAGAAAACCCAATGTAGATTAGCTTAAATTACAAGGAAATATTGTCTCTTGTTATCCAATAATCAAAACGCAAAACGTCAGGTGCCACTTGATCTAGGGATTAAATATTATAGATGCATTTTTCTCAGTACATTATCTGCCTTGCTTCTTTGATACTTGTTTCTTCCGCAGAAAGCTTCTTTCCTTGTTTCTCAAAGTATGGCTGCCACCAGCTCCAAAAGCAACACATTTCTCATTTGCATCCAGCAGCAAAGAGAATCTCTTCCAGTAGTTCTCACGGAAGAAGAGAGTATAATTCCTAGAAACTTACGCATTTCATTTGTTTTGCCTTTGTTGTATATCTATCCATGTATGAGTGACAAATGTCAAGGAGTACACTAATACATTCCTGGGGCTGCCGATGAGGTAGGGTCAATCTCACTCAAACTGCTTGGCTAAGAATTGGGAATTGAATTTCCTATTGGGAATTTAGAATAATTCTTAAGGAAGGAGAGGGAAAATGGAAAAGACAAAGAATAAATATCTATTAATGTATCATAGTAAAGTATATCTATTATGCACACAGCTGTAATACGAATTTGCTATGAATATATAGCTCATGGAACACCAAATTCATGTACATCAAACTGGAGAGGATGAGCTCCTGAGCAAAATGTAAGAAAAATAGATCTTAGATTTCAGATAATGGTAAAAGAAGCTTTTAATCTTATTAGTTGATATTTTTATAGGAATACTATATTCATGTATTAAGTATCATTTTATAAATTTCAAACAGGGAGAAAAAAAGAAAAAAGTGCCAATTTTCTTACATCTAAGTTTAATACTCTGAAAAGAACAACATATAGAAGTTACTGTAATCATTCCTTATTGTTCCCTTTCAGGTATTAGTATAGAGTGATTTTTCTGTATACCCTGATATAATATTTTATATGAGAAATAATGAAATCACATTAGTTGTTAGGTATAAAAGAAAAAATTCTTACAATATTATATTAACTAAGTAGAAAGTATTTATTGACATCCCTGTGGTACTTTAGAATTTTATAATTTTATCTACATTGTTATTCATAGCATAAACATCATTTTATAGATAAGTACCCAGAGACTTAGAGACCTTATCGGAATGAACTGAAGCCAGATAGGTAGGAAGTACTTCAATAAAGACATAAACTGGGATGACTGGGTTGCTCAGTGGTTGAGCGTCTGCCTTTGACTCAGGGCGTGATCCTGGAGTCCCGGGATGGAGTTCCACATGGGACTTCCTGCAGGGAGCCTGCTTCTCGCTCTGCCTATGTCTCGGCCTCTCTTTCATGAATAAATAAATAAAATCTTTAAAAAAATAAATTAAAAAAATAAAGACACAAACCCAGCCAATCTAAATGCATATCCCATACAATACACTTTCAATCTATGTCTGGAATGCTAGTGAAGAAAAATAAAGACATCATGCATAATACTATTATTAAAAACATATTTATCGAAAGGAATTTGTAACTATGTGAGCTAACTGATGTTACCTAAACTTGCAGTGATCATTTCACAATATTACACATATATCAAACCATTATGTTGTACATCTTGAACTAATTCAATGTTGTATGTTAATTAAATCTTAATAAATCTGGAAAAAAATGACTAGAGGGTATTATGGTAAGTGAAATAAGTCAGAAAAAGACAAATGCCATATGATCTCATTCATATGTGGAATTTAAGGAACAAAACAGATGAACATAGGAGGAGGGAAGGGAAAATAAAATAAGATAAAAACAGAGAAGGAAGTGAACCATAAGAGACTCTTAACTCTAGGAAACAAACTGAAGGTTGCTGGAGGGGAGGTGGGTGAGGGGATGGGGTAATTGCGTGATGGACTTTAAGAAGGGCATTTGAGGGGCTCCTGGGTGGGTCAGTCAGTTAAGTGCCTGCCTTTGGCTCAAGTCATGATCCCAGAGTCCTGGGATCAAGCCTCCTGTCAGTATCCCTGGTTAGTGGGGAGCCTGCTTCTCTTTCTCTCCCTCTGTCCCTTCCCCTGCTTGTGCTCTCTCTGTCAAATAAAAAAAATATTTTTTTTATAAAAAGAAGGACACTTGATGTAATGAGCACTGTAATATATGCAATTGATCAATCACTAAATTCTATCCCTGAAACTAATAACACACTATATGTTGACTAAATTGAATTTAAATAAAAAATTTTAATGTATTCATCTATCAGACATTGATGTATTTTTTAAACTCAGTGCAATTTTCCCCATATGTAATTTATTCTTTATTGAAAATGATCTTCATATTTGAGTTCAATAGAAATCCTACAAAATATTATTTCATTTAAAGAGAAGTACTCAAATCTGAGAAAAATATAAATAGCTTTCCACAGAATATCAACCATTCTTTGGTATTTTGCAATCTTTGGAAATATATAAAAAATACTGTATCCTCTCCACTGCCAAATGTGATAGACTAAAGCACTCTTTAGGTTTTTTAGGGTATCTTTGAAAATGTGTACAGCAGAAACATTCCAATATTATTGGGTAGCTTATCAGGCTCTTCAGCCCATTCATATGTCCTTCTTCTCTACAGGGTTGCCTTAGTAACTCTCCAACCAAAGTAGTTTTCTGCAGTTTTCTCCAAATACTACCCACGTAATTGCTCAATTTAGTCATTGCAGTGGGGGCAGGAAATAATGTGTCTCAAATTTGGTTTGCTTCTGATTCCAACAGTTTGGAAACCAAAAACCTAGTAAAAACAGCTAAAAGTGTCAGCTATATTAAAATAGCAATCATATGCAATACTATAGAGGGATTATGGATATAAAACAATTTCCTTTATTATTCCAGGGGAGGATAGAATGATGAATTTTAGTCTTTGCCAAATGAAATGTGCGTGTTACAATTTAAAGGTAACTAACTACCAGATTAGAATCAAAAGAATATCTATCAAAGCAATAAAGGTGAAAGGGGAAACAAACAAACAAAAAATCCAATAGAAAGGTAGAAAAGGACCAGGAGTTCATGCAAGTCTAAGCTAGAAGACTCAGTCTACACACTCAGATGTGCAAGGTATTTAAATTCAAGTTATATGTAATTGGACATAATTTCTCTTTCAAGCCTCCATTCTTCAATGGAACTGAAGCATAATCTCAGTAAATTAAGTAGGCCTCTATTCCCAACAGTTTTCTCACAATAGCAACAAAATTGCAGCATGAAGGAATGCAGGAGGAGATTTGGTGATATGGATCTCCATTTTTCATATCAAAATATCACGTGGCACATATAAAGTACTTGAGCACGGTGCTTGGCATGTAGTGAAAGTTATTTTATCTCTCTTGACTTCTTTTTTTTTAAGATTTTATTTATTAATGAGAGAGACACACACACAGATATCCCAGGTCTCCAGGATCAGGCCCTGGGCCAAAGGCGGCACTAAACCGTTGAGCCACCCGGGCCACCCTATCTCTCTTGACTTCTGAGACAAGAGTAAAATTTCACTAGCTACCTCTTTAGCAACTACTATAGTGAATGTGATGACAGTGGTTTGCAGAATACTGTGTTTTTATGGAGAAGAATTCAAGCAGTGTTTGCTTCAACAAAGCTTCCATGTTTGGAAGCATGCGTAAAGCAAAAAGAGGGACACTATGTACATAGACTGTTCATAGACTTGATATGACAATATCATATTTCTATTTTGTTATTAATAAGTAAATACACGGTAGGTGCATATAATGGTTCTAATGTTTAAAGTACGTTCATGATACATTTCAAGACACATTACATGTGGGAGAAAGAACTGTCTATGGAGTCAGACAAACATATCTGAATGCGCTCTGACTAGTACTAGTTATGTACTTCTGTGTGCCTCTGTTTCTTCTGTAAAATAGTCAAAATACATACTGTGTTGGCCCATGTTCTCCAAGAAGAGGCCATCGTTAAGAAAGAAGTTAGCACGCAGGGATTTCGTTAGGGAAAATGGTGATGAGAGGCAATGGAGAGCAAACTGGAGGAGAGTGGAAAAGACACCCAATTATGACACACTCTGACCTCAAATGAAGGAAAGAGGGACTAGTGAAAGCATCCTGGGCCCCACGTTGTCTAAAGGTTGTTCAGGAGAGCCTTCAGAAAGTCCTCAAGGGAGCTCTCCAGTCAGAGGAGTCTTCTCATCTCCCAAGAACAAGCCTGCTTCAGTGCGCTTGCCATGCAAATCACTGGCTGGGAGCAGCCCCCAGGAAGCATGGCCTGGGAGGAAAGTGGGGCAATGACCACAGAGCAGTGGCTAGGACCTTTACTTGTATTTCATTATATTCCCTCTGTATAAGGTGCATTCTCACGTCCACCACATCTACCTTGCAGATTCATGGTGAAATTTGAAATGATACAGGTAAATTACATAAGAAAGTGTGCTTGACATATAATACATGCTCAATAAAAGAAGAGCTATTGGGGATCCCTGGGTGGCTCAGCGGTTTAGCACCTGCCTTTGGTCCAGGGCGCGATCCTGGAGTCTCGGGATCGAGTCCCACATTGGGCTCCCGGCATGGAGCCTGTGACTCCTCCTGCGTCTCTGCCTCTCCCTCTCTCTCTCTCTCTCTCTCTCTCTCTCATAAATAAATAAATCTTTTAAAAAAGAAGAGCTATTGCCATATGTTATTGGTGAATTTTTTATCACAATAATTGTGATATTCATAAATTATATATCATTTAATCCTCAGAAAACTTCCCATTATTAGTTTACTAAGGCTGCCATAACTGAGCACCACAGACTGTTGGGCTTCAACAACAGAAACTTGTTTTCTCACAGTTCTGGAGGCTAGAAGTCCAAGGTCAAGGTGTCAGCAGAGTTGGTTTCTTCAGAAGCCTATCTCTTTGACTTGTAGATGGCCATCTTCTCCCAATGTCTTTAGATGGCCTTCCCTCCATGTGCATCTCTGTGTTTAAATTTCTTCTTTAAGGATATCAGTTATATTGGAGTTGGGTCCATCCTAATGACTTAATTTTAACTTAATTATTTCTTTTAAGACCCTATGTCCAATACAGTCCCATTCTGAGGTCCTGGGTGTTAGAACTACAAGTGAACTTTGGGGGACACAATTCACCCATAACAGTGTTGTCAGCCACACACTAAAAATAAGAACTCTGAGAATTAGAGATGTCACATAAAATGCCACAGTTACATATGTGATGAAAAGCAGAAACAGGATCTCTGTAACTCTAAGCAAAGTCTATTCTCTTTTCATTAAAGCACATTGTACACCTGATCCTTATATGTACTTGGCCCTTTCAGGTGGAGGATAAGAAGAAAAGGTAATTCAGCCTTGAGGATGTGAATCCAATATCCATAATGTAAGAGAAGCTCTTGAATCAAGCTCTATGTATCTTTAGACTAATGGTTCACAATTAAGGGTGAGTTTGCCTCTTAAGGGATATTTAGCATCTTCTGGATACATTTCTGGTTGTCACATTTGGGGGTGTGCTGGTGGGGAGATGTCAGGGATGCTGCAAAACTTCTTACAATGCACAGGAATGTCTTCCAAAACAAAGAAATATCTGGCTTAAAATGTCAACTGTCATGAGACTGAGAAGCCCTACATCAGAGTAAGATAATTTGGTAATTGAATCAGGCCTAAGGGGATAGAAAATTATCTAGACATATCCTGAAAATTTAGGAGTCTGTCCCGACCATTCCTGAGTATGATGCATATTTCTTTCCCTAGGCCAGCTGGTTGGTATAGGCTCTGGGTGGCAGATTGGCAAAAATGAAACCTATGTGATTCAAACTTAATTCTGTTTTTTTAAATTTTTATTTATTCATGAGAGACACACAGAGAGAGGCAGAGACATAGGCAGAGGGAAAAGCAGGTTCCCTACGAGGAGACTGATGTGGCACTTGATCCCAGAACTCCAAGATCAAGACCTGAGCCAAAGGCAGACCCTCAACCACTGAGCAACCCAGGTGCCCCTTAGTTCTGGTTTTATTAAAATGTATTTGTCTCTCTCATACCTGATCCTCCTAGATGAAAAGTTTGGGTGAGAGTAAGGAATAGCCAAAAGAAAAGGCAAAGTTATAGTTATTAGAAAGAAACACTCAGATATTTTGGAAATGGAAGAAGAACAACAACTGAGAATTGAGGGTTGCATAGGGGAGGAAGGTGCATTAATGAACTTTTGTCTTTCAAAACTGCTTCTGGGGGCATCTGGGTGGCTCAGTTGGTTAAGCATCTGCCTTCAGCTCAGGTCATGATCTCGGGGTCCTGGGATGAAGCCCCATGTCTGGCTCTCTGCTCAACAGGGAGCCTCCTTCTTCCCTCTCCCTCTGCCTGCCCCTCCCTCTGCTTGTGCTCTCTCTGTCAAATAAATAAAATCTTTTAAAAAAACTGCTTCTGAAGGCTTCCTCCCCAAGGAAAACATTCTGGTACAGTTCCCCCAAACCATTAGGAACATTTTCAATTTAACTGACTGTTGAGTCTGCCATCCTCAGTCTGAGAGAAAGTTCTGACCACCTTTCCCCTTAACCTCACTGAGAGATCTACCATAAGATGAAAAGGATGCTTCCAGTTCCTGCAGCACATGCACACACACACACACACACACACACACACCTGTGGATGTCATTATCACCCTCAAATTCAGTCACCATGGGGTGAGTTAATGTCACATTAACATGCCATGCTGGTGGCATGGGCAAATAAGAAAGATTGGATTGACTGCATTTAGCAGACCCTCCAAAATAAGTAGTCGGCTTAGTTATTTGAAATGAACCGGGAATCTGAACACTTAACCTGCTAGCATTTTCAACCTGTGTTCCCTGAGTGATGTAGGTATTACCTGACAGACCTGCCAATTGTAAAGACTTTCCTTCCAGGGTCGTCATTTGTACTCTTGGGATTGTACTTGTTGGATAGGAGCTGGGCATTAACACATCTCACTCCTGAAAACACTGTGACTTGCACCTGAGGGTAAAAAACATGCCGCATCTTGGATCCTCCAACACTGTAAAGAGAAGAGCCTGACTCTAAGGCAACAACATTTGTACCGGGGCCCTCAGCTTTGTCTGTTACTTCAGTTGCTTTAAGGAAAAGGACACTTGGTCTGTATTTATGAATACATTCTAGCTGACTGCTCTGCTTGCTGGGGCAGGGCATGGGAGGGAAGGGAATAGCGCTTCCTTACTCTTGTCACTTTCACCAATCCTAGATAACCTCCCCACTTCTCCTGCTACTCTTCTGATTTCAATTTCACTCTACACTCTGTGGTTGACACTTCAGACACCACTCCACCCAAGTTGCCTTTATTGCTATGCAAGCTTATTTTTCTTCCTACTTTAATGCTTTTTATTTCAGTTGTGTCTCAGCAGGGCATGATGCATACATATGGATTTGTCTGCTAACCAGAACTGAACTCATTAATTTTTAATTTATCTCAATTTGATTGAGAATATGGGATTATTGGCTTGTAAATATAACTTGTGATACAAGTATTTTTACCTGACTTTATCCCCAATCTTTTGTGAAATTATTATGTTACTATTGTTGATAATAAAGAATTTCAAAAGCTATTAAATGCTGAATATGTTTGAGTAGTTTACATATAGTCTCTGATTTTTGAGACAAGATGAAGAACTTATGGTTAGAGGAGAAAAGAAGTAAATCATCTAAGGTCAAAGGACTGGTAAAAGTCTGAGCCCATATTGTCAGCAAGGGCTGTCTGAATTGGAAGCTTTTGCTTTATCTGTTGTATCGTCTTTCCTTTATTGGTGTATTTAGAAAGTCACTGTGCCATAAAAGTTACTGGAAGTCATATATTTAAAGCCCTGATCTTTATGAGCCCAGGGTGCCTCTCCAAAAATATTCATCTATATTTTATTGTACATACGAATCCATTCCAAATTGTTCCTTCTTTTCATAGATAACCCACTTAAGGGTCCTTTTAAAATTACTTCTAAAAATCTTCAAGATGAAATTAAACATTTTGACATGGTATCTCCTCATACACAGCATCTAGAGAGGCTGAACATTTTGTTCAATTTTTCACTCAGTGTGCAGACAGTAAGGATTGCTCTCCTGTGTTTTGTTGCCCTCTTAAATGTTCCTGTAATAGTAGGTTATGCCATTTGATGGGCAATTTGCCTTTGCACCATTTTGCCTGTCATGTTGTTTCCCTAACATTAAGTAGCTGAGACTAGGAAAGGGCTCATAGAGGTTACACAGCTCAATAGAAAGCCTATCTTTTTTTCTTTTCTTTTGTTTTTATTCCTTTTTTTTTTTTAACTTCCCATTGCACTTATGCCTTCCTCCGCCCTTCCTTACAAATTCACTGGAAACAGTACAGTAAGAAATGCAAATATTCATTTTTCCCCTACAGAGTCCATTAAATTTTTTTTAGAGTGTCTATTTTTTTTAATGGCTGATTAAAAGTAGCTGAAGAGAGGAGAATAAGAAAGAGCATAGAAACATTATTCTTTTCTAATTGTAAATAGTTGCTCTGTTAAGGAATTGGGGCTACACTCACCAAAACAAAGGGTTAAGCATATTTTTTTTTTCAAAACAACATGCTGAGTATGCATGCAACTATGTGTACTACAGATGACATTCCCCATGACAGTCTAGCCAGAAAGAAAACATGAGATGCTCTTGGAACAAACTGCGTTTTTTTGAGTTATACTCACAACATGAACAGTCCCATTACAACATTTAATTTAACCAGCGTGGCTTGTGGCTTGAGAGATGTAAAAATGCAGTTTCCCTGCTGTGCTGTGTCCTCGGCAATGTGTGATTATATCTCCTAAGGTCATGTCTACACTTTAGCAGACTTTATATCTGATGAAATTATTTCTTGTTTTAAGAACACGCTCTCTTTGTAGCTCTTACAAGGTTCTTATTTTTTGCATGGGATGTGTCTCTGAATGGCACAATTGTACATTTAAAATAGCTTCTTTTGTTTTTGGAATTACAAGGTGACTTTTTAATTCTTGAATTTTATAGTTCAGCATGAATATCATCAAATGGAGCAAAACAACTACAGTGGTATTTTGAATAGAAAATCAAAAGCTGTCTTATGGAAAACTAAACTTCCTATCAACACAGACAGCCCATCTGGTTCAAACAATGACCAAAATTGAAATTAACTCTAAAATCTTCAAAACAAGAGAAACTGCTTCAATTTAAGCCATTCCAGGAAAAATGGACCCAGTTAACTTGTTCCTCTAAAAATAAATCCTCTTAACTCTTTGCTACAACCTATTTTGAGAAATTCATCGCATTCACTCTTTCATAAAGCACCTTTCATCTTCCACCCTTGTTTGACTATAGAAAAAATACTGTAGGTGGAATTCGACACTTAAGTTACTTCTTGGTCCAAAATGGTTCCTAGATTTTATTAATTTATTTTTTTAACTTTCCCCCAAACTTTTTTTAAATATAAATTTATTTTTTATTGGTGTTCAATTTGCCAACATATAGAATAACACCCAGTGCTCATCCCATCAAGTGCCCCCCTCAGTGCCCATCACCCAGTCACCCCCACCCCCCGCCCACCTCCCCTTCCACCACCCCTAGTTCGTTTCCCAGAGTTAGGAGTCTCTCATGTTCTGTCTCCCTTTCTGATATTTCCCACTCATTTTTCTCCTTTCCCCTTTATTCCCTTTCACTATTTTTTATATTCCCCAAATGAATGAGACCATAAAATGTTTGTCCTTCTCCGATTGAGTTACTTCACTCAGCATAATACCCTCCAGTTACTCAGCATAATACCCTCCAGTTGGTTCCTAGATTTTAAATGCCACTTCATTCACCCCTATTTTTGTATGTAAATTGTACTTTAAAACTTAACCTGCTGCTCTGAAGACAGACACAACTTTATTAATGAGTCAGGAAATACCTTCAAAAGTACCTTTCACCATCTGGCAGTTGAAAGTGTTCTCTTCTACCCACTAACAAGGTAATAGAGAACACCTTTTTGGAATACTACTGGACTGATTCTTGGCATCTCTTATCTAAAAAAAAAAAGTTAAATTAACAACTGCACATTTTGAATCCAGCTTCCTTTTTTATTCATGAAAATACACACAGTAAGTTATTTCCCTCCAATTACCCAGAGGCTGAATTTGTGTTTAATTTTCACAGCAATGTGAATAGCTCGAGTTTTTTTTTTAATTACAGTGGACTTTGTTTTTCGCATAAACATGGATTTTTATTGCATAAAAAGGCAACCAAGGCAAAGAAAACTGTAGCCAGAACCATCGGGCCAAGTAATTTTACAGGCTTTACAACTGCAGTGTTAAGAGTTTTTTTTAAAATATAGCCATAGAACAAAACTACATTCATCTTATATTATCAACCTGTTTCCTTCCCCCCAAACTAAGATTTTTCTTGCAAAGAAGTTATCATTCAGGTTCTGGTTAGTTTTTTTTTTTTTTTTTTTAAATTCCGTGAAGTTTGGTTTTTATGGAACTAAACCCTCCTAGGTGATGACACTGAGCATCTTTACTACTTATTGTATACTTATAAGTTCAAATAAGAAAGCTTTTGGATTCAGACTTTTCAGCTAACTGACGTTTACAGAACTTTCATAACATAGAGTTTAGTAATGATGAGGATCTCCCCTAAAGGTTTTACAGGTTAAGATGTCTTTTCCTGGGAGATGTCTCTTCTTCCTTATCTTTTTCTTCATCAGGACGATTCACTAAGCCAACCATGCTGCTACCATTCACGCTACTTGCTCCATTAGCCGTACCAGCAGAATGGGATGAGGTGATTTTGTAGCCACCAGAAGTTGCTGTCTTAGGAAGATCTACTCTGTCTTCATTTTCTTTTGGTTTTTTAGTCTCCACAAATTTATCATAATGACCTTGAAAATCATTTTCCAGTGGTGGCCTAACCGCTTCTCTTTCCTCTGAAATTTCTTTAAGACATCTTTCTTCCTTCTTCTCCAAGACTCTGGCACTTCTGTGAAATATTTTACTATATGTTACAGAATGTAAATTCTTCCGTATTTGACTTTGCCGGTCTTTCTCTTCTTCATATTTAATCTTCAATCCTTTGAATGTCTGAACATATTCAATCGATTCAAGTGTTTCATAAAAATTTTCAACTATATGTGCAACAAGAGATTTGATATTTTCCACTCTTATGTATTCAAACAGCTCAATAACAGCAGAATTTAACATATTGTACCGAGTTCCGTTATCCAGGAAAGCACTGACAACTGGTTCAAAGAGATTTCCCTTGATGATGTAAGAATTATAAAGTTCATCTTTAAGGTCAATCATCCTTCTCATAAAGCGGAGAGCACATAAGATCAGGAAAGTGTGCTTTGAATTCATCAGGATCAAGACTATTCTTAGCAAGTCTTTGCTCAAAATATAGTTCTTTATGTAATATGTGTGATGTTCCACACAGAATGTGAGCAGCTCTAAAATTAAAGAAAGCAGCTGTGCTGTTTGATAATTATTGAGGCAATTTCTGTTGTTTCGGTCGGATCCAGCTGTATTATCCTCTTCATGTATACGTTCAGCAGTGGCGGCAAAAAGTGGTGCTATGAAGATATGTATACAGTGCTTATAGAAGAAATTCAGAAATTCGCTTCTCTCACATTTAGTAGATGTTGTTAGCATGTTTTCAGGATCAAGTAGAACACGAAGAAGTCCCATTAGATGAACAGCACCTCCTAGCTCAGGATCATTGTCGCAGATCATTTGCTCAATTACTAAATTAATGAAAAGTTTACCGTCTTCACTCTGTTGGGCTTCTTCCACAATAAATTCTCGAATCATGGATGGACTATACTCCACAAGGTAAGTAAATATGTTAGTAGCAGCTGACCTTATTTGCACATCTTCCATGCTCATCACAACTTTAAGAACAGGAAGAACTCCCAATTCTGTCAAAGTTTTGAACAGCTCATCCTTCCTTGGAGGGTGTAATGTCTGAGAAAAAGCACAAAATTCCTTGAAGAAAAATAGCAATTCACGCCGTTTATCATCATCTATAGTCTCATCCCTTAACTGTGCAAACACTTCAGGCAAAAAGTTGTTATCTTCCTGCAGCATGCTGACTATCTCGACCTTGTTGAGGAAAATAAAAGCTGTAAGAGCAGAGAGTAAGTTCTCTTCAAACACGGATGGTACAGGCAAAAGGATATCATAAATGTACTGTACCTTGTATGTTTGATGTATTTTTTGCATAAGTTCACAGTCTGTTATTGGTACAATTTCCTTGAACCTTGCATTTTGGGTCAAGAATTCCCTATGCCTTTTTGGCTGAGCCAAAGCAGGGTCATACTCGAGGCATCCCACCACATCCATGATACAGTCAGCAGAAAACAGGATCTCAAACAGACCCGTCTTGTTAAGGAATAAGATGCTTTTAATAATTTCATGCAAATAGTGTAAGTTTGCGATGTCTCCTAGGTCCTCACAAGTGCGGAACAGCTGCAGCAAAGTTTTAATATAGGCCTCATTTTCTAAGATCAGAGCCAGTGTTTCCTTATGTATCGGTGAAAGGAGAACAGAGGTAATTAGGTCAGAAATCTCTTCAAGTTTACTGAGTTCACAGTTAGGCAGGACAAGCACAGTATTAGTTTCCAGTATGTCATCCAGTTGTTCGTCTTCAGATTCTTCCAAGAGGTCTTGCGTGATTTCGACGGATGGGTCTTTACCTTGAACCCGGCAAATGTCTTCCCAGATCTGGCGACAACCTTCAGTGTCTTGGAAACTTAACGCCATACCATGGTTCTCTGCTTCAGACCAAACAATCAGCGTTTCCTGTTGTTTCTGATAAGGCGTATTAGAATTTATCTTCGACTCCAAGATTAGTGAGCCATGGGAATCAGATTGAACTAGCAGAGACACGCCCTGGAGGCGCTCCACGTAAGTGGAAGAGACGTGCCCGGTGCCTAGTTCTTCCCATTCTTGGTCCTGGTTCAGTGAGTAGAGTGTTACATGGTGCCGCTTATCTGCCATGGTGATCTCTGGCCTCTTGTCCCCGACCCTGGTCTCGGCGTGAGGCACTGCTGGGTCGCCTGTGGCTTGAGGGCCCACTGGATCGCGTGTGGTATGAGGTGCCTCTGGGTCGCGTGTGGCTTGAAGCGCCTCTGGATCGCGTGTGGTATGAGGCGCCTCTGGGTCGCGTGTGGCTTGTAGTACCTTTGGGTTGCGAGCGGCGTGCGGCGCCTCTGGATCGCGTGCGCCGTGCAGCGCCACTGGATGGCGTGCGGCGTCAGGTGCCGCTGGGTCGCGTGCGGCTTGAAATACCTCTGGATCACCAGGAGCGTGAAGCGCCTGTGGGTCGCGTCCGGCGTGCGGCCCCTCTGGATCGCGTGTGGCACGAGGCACCTCCAGGTCGCCTGTGGCGTGCAGCGCCTTTGGGTCGCGTCCGGCGTGCGGCGCCTCTGGATCGCGTGCGGCGCGAGGCACCTCCGGGTCGCCTGTGGCGTGCAGCGCCTTTGGGTCGCGTCTGGCGTGCGGCGCCTCTGGATCGCGTGCGCCGTGCAGCGCCACTGGATGGCTTGCGGCGTCAGGTGCCGCTGGGTTGCGTGCGGCTTTAAGTACCTCTGGATCACGAGGGGCGTGAAGTGCCTTTGGGTCGCGTCTGGCGCGCGGCGCCTCTGGATCGCGTGTGGCGCGAGGCACCTCCGGGTCGCCTGTGGCGTGCGGCGCCTCTGGATCTCGTGCGCCGTGCAGCGTCACTAGATGGCGTGCGGCGTCAGGTGCCGCTGGGTCGCGTGCGGCTTGAAGTACCTCTGGATCACGAGGGGTGTGAAGCGCCTCTGGGTCGCGTGCGGCGTGAGGCATCTCTGGGTCGCGTGTGGCTTGAAGCACCTCTGGGTCGCCTATGGCGGAAGGCACAGCAGAGTTGCGTGCGATGCTAGGTGCCTCTGGATCGCGTCCGGCGTGCGGCGCCTCTGGATCGCGTGTGGCGCGAGGCACCTCCGGGTCGCTTATGGCGTGCGGCGCCTCTGGATCGCATGCGCCGTGCAGCGCCACTGGATGGCGTGCGGCGTCAAGCGCCGCTGGGTCGCATGCGGCTTGAAGTACCTCTGGATCACGAGGGGCGTGAAGCGCCTGTGGGTCACGTATGGCTTGAAGCGCCTCTGGGTCGCGTGCGGCGTGCAGCGACTCTGGGTCGCGTTCGGCGTGAGGCATCTCTGGGTCGCGTGTAGCTTGAAGCACCTCTGGGTCGCGTGTGGCAGGAGGCGCAGCAGAGTTGCGTGCGGCGTGAGGCGCCTCTGGATCGCGTGTGGCGTGAGGCGCAGCAGAGTTGCGTGCGGCGTGAGGCGCCTCTGGATCGCGTGTGGCAGTAGGCGCAGCAGAGTTGCGTGCGGCGTGAGGCGCCTCTGGGTCACGTGTGGCGGGAGGCGCAGCAGAGTTGCGTGTGGCGTGAGGCGCCTCTGGGTCACGTGTGGCGGGAGGCGCAGCAGAGTTGCGTGTGGCGTGAGGCGCCTCTGGATCACGTGTGGCGTGAGGCGCAGCAGAGTTGCGTGCGGCGTGAGGCGCCTCTGGGTCGCGTGTGGCGGGAGGCGCAGCAGAGTTGCGTGTGGCGTGAGGCGCCTCTGGATCACGTGTGGTATGAGGCGCAGCAGAGTTGCGTGTGGCGTGAGGCGCCTCTGGATCACGTGTGGTATGAGGCGCAGCAGAGTTGCGTGTGGCGTGAGGCGCAGCAGAGTTGCGTGCGGCGTGAGGTGCCTCTGGGTCGCGTGTGGCTTGAAGCGCCGTTGGATTGCGTGTGTCTGTCATCAGCTGTAGTTGTCGCTGTTGTGGCAGCGACGGTGGCCGAGATGACAGGTCGGGAAAGTTATGGTAGAAGGTGGCGGAGAAGTAAGGCTCAGGTGTCGCTGGCGGTTCCCGAGGTCTGTAGTGCTCCCCGGAGTCCCATCTCTTCTTGCTTCCATCTGATGTTTCCCTCTCTCCATTTTGCCCTCGCATATTCCTCAATGTGGGTTTACAAAGTGAGCCTTTGGCCTGCTCACGTTTGTCCAGGAAAGCCTCCATTACGGCGGCAGGATTCCTGGGATTGTTACAGGATTCTGCTGCAAAGGAATGGTCTATACGTGTTGACGCAATTGCCACCGAGCTTACAGGGAGGCTAAGTGGTTAGGGCAAAGCGCTGTTCTTTCCATAAAAACTTTTGTTCTCCAGAAATATTTTTGCTTATCAGGTGTGTGGGGATGGATACTTAGGACTTTAAATAAAAGAAAGCTTAATCGCTTATGTCCTGACCAATTCAACTCCTAACATTTCACGTTGAGGCTCCCGGCCACCACTCCCCCCTCCCCCGACACACCCACCCAGAAAAAGAAACAGGAGCCAAGTGAAGTGTAGACTATTAGCAATAATCAAAGATACGTACCTGGTTCTTCTCCATAAAGCTTGGCCTATATGTCTGTCACTCACCTACCCATCCTTGGGGGAGGATCTTGTGCCGGGCCCCAGGCCGGGCTTAAAGTGCTGTCACTTACTGCAATGGGAAAACCATTTTTTCCAACGTAACCACACTCCTCATTCTTAGAGGAGTGGACCAGAGAGACAGAGTTGAAATTAGCTAAGAGTGCCTATTGAACATCACAGATCAATAGCTTCATTTCTTTTCTTGATCATTACAGCGATAATAACAACCACAACTAAGTAGTAATACTTGAGTGCTTATTAATATTAGAAAGGCAATAAAATAATTGATCACATTTAATACTTGAGTACTTTTTATGTTCAAGACAGTGTGACAAGAACTTTCATATCTCTTTGTACTTAATTTTCATAATTAAATATGAACAGATACAGGAGTACGAACAGTCCTTCTAAGATCAGGAAACAAACTCAGAGAGGTTAAATAAACCGCCAAAGGTCACACTCCTAATAAGTTAAGGAACTCTGATTTGAATACGTGTCTTTCTCATTCCAAAATTGGTTTCCTCAGCCATTGAACTATGCTAGCCCCTTCTTTTCTTGGCCTTCGTTACATTTTATTTCACATTCCTTCCATCTATATAATTTGTAATCAACATAAAATTATCGAGAAGATGAAAGTCACGCACTTCCTTCTTTAGATCCACATCTGTGTATAGCCAGCCAAAAAATAGAAGCTTGTATATGGCAACTTTGTTAAATATAATTTTAATAGTAACCAAGCTGATTTTTGATGTAGCAGCAACTTCTGCAGTTTACTTTAAAAAAACAATTTTTTTTTCCCAAACATTAACCCTGTTATTGCAAGGGAAAAACAGAATTGGGCCACATCAAGCACATTTGGACTTGAAGAGTCCTGTTTGTAACTCATTTTAATAGCATTGGAAATGTGTGACAATTTTCAAGTAGAGCACAGAAAAACTCTTTCACCTACCTCTTTTGCAGTGTTGCCTCCCGGAGATTATAGTACAGGGATATTCTCTGGGACAGTACAGCTGGGGCACTTGGAGACCTGAATGGAAACGACAATCATTTCATAAGAAAATTCAAATCAATGCCAGGATACTGCTGGTTTAGAAACCTTTACAAATCATTAATAATAACTAAACATAAGAATTAATAAATGACTAATACAAACACTGATAGATGTAGTTACTAGTTTAAAATTTCTGTCTTATTTCAATGAAGGAATATGCAAATATGTAATAATAATAATGACATGCATGCTAATGGTCCCATTTTTTTCTCTGCTGTGGTTATATTAAAGTTTCTATCAGAATCAATTATAATACTGTCAATTGTCTGAATATGCCCTCTGGTTTCATTCTCTGAGAGGCATTCAGCACAAACCTATGTGTTCTCACAATTTTATCACAGGGAGTTTCCCTTAGGCCAATTAAGGTCCCTTTACCTTAATTAGGTTAACGAGAATCTCTTTCCAGTCTAAAAGAGGCTCTAGTCTAAATTTCTTGTTGCTGTTCTGCAGTAGTTTCTCTCAGTTCCTGTCTTATTTGGTTTGGGAACTAGAACAATGCCCGTTTTTGTCTCAGTAGTTCTATCTCCCTAAGATTATTATTTTATTGTTCTGTTGTTTTAGAGAGCATATGAATATGAATATATATGAATGACAAATGCCATATTCTAGGAGCTGTGTAGTCCCTTTTATAGGTATTATTTATTTTTTATTTAACCCTCATACAATAATGGTATGAGGAAGATATTATTACTACCATATTAGAGAGAAAAAACTTGAAACTCCAACAAAATTGAATCATACATTTGGTTCAAACCTCTGCAGTAAGTGATATTGCTAGGATTTGAAAGTAGGCCTTTATTGTTCCAACTCTCCACTTTGCTGCTCCTAATATGTAAAGCTTTCCTCTTAAACTGTGCATAAAGTGTTAGAGTAGATGTTTATAACAATTGTGATTTTTAAAAAATCCTACCTATCACTGCTATTTGATGTTTCTCTGTTATATTTTGTGAAGGAAAATCATTGAGGCCAGTTCAGAATTAAAATAGGTAGATTTGATTTTAAGACTCTGGATCCCTATTCTGTTTTGGATGCCTTTCTCTCTCATGCTTACTCCCCATGACCTGAGGGTAGTAAGACGTAGTTCTTGATGACTCTGTATTGAAAATTGTTTTAGGTAAGGACCTTGTAATTCATCCACATTTTAACTACTAAGAGCTTAAATTTTATATTTCTCAGAGTTATTTTAGAAAATGATAAAGGAACAAGTCTACCTTT
This sequence comes from Vulpes lagopus, assembly GCF_018345385.1. Taxonomy (NCBI): domain Eukaryota; kingdom Metazoa; phylum Chordata; class Mammalia; order Carnivora; family Canidae; genus Vulpes; species Vulpes lagopus. The sequence continues at coordinate 22,707,102 of NC_054848.1, forward strand.
CTGAATTTTAGGGATAGGTAACTCAAGCCACATGTATATAAATAGACCATTTAGATATCTAACTGTTCTAAGAGGAGAGAACATTTCACAGTGGGAAGAGCAAAGTGATTTTTAATTTTATGAAATAGCATTAAAATAGAATTATTCAAGTGTATCTGCTCTAAAATTTTCAAGTTCAAAATCATTAGTGAAAAACACTCATGTATGTTTTCTACAAGTTCTCCAGGTAACTCATTTGGTGGAATGTTGGCCTTTTTTTGGCTACTATCATCTCTAATTTGGAAATCTATAACAGTCTGCCCTGGCTTCTGCCTTTTCCCCCCACTAGTATATTCTCAACACAATAGCTGGAGAGAACTCATTTAAAACACACTTTATTCTCGAACTCCTCTGCTCAAAATCAATGTGTTTCTGCCTTATTTAAAATAAAAGCCAAAGTTCTATCTATGGTGTATGAGGCCTGGCCTCCTTGACCTATTTGAACTCTTCCTTTAATAGTCTCTGTCTCCTTTCTCCAGCCACACTAGCCATCTTACTCTGTCAGAAGCACACCAGGCACACTCCTGCCTCAGGGCCTTTGTACCTGTCCTTTTATCTACCTGGAACATTAGTTCTCAATATCTACATGGCTCACAGCCTCACTTCATTAAACCATTTATTCAAATGCCCTTTACTTCCAGTGAGACCTTCCCTAGGCACCTTTTTAAAACTGCAGAGACCTTCCACCCCAACCCATCCATTTTCTTTGATGTATTTTTTCTCCATATAACTTAGCATCATCTGAATATTTTGTACATTTATTCTGTTTTCCACAACCAAAGTATCAGCTGTTTGAGGGCTATATCTGTTCATTTTTCTTGTTGCTGTGAGCCTTGCACTCAATAAATACATAAATGAATGCATATTCTTTCTAGGATGATTTCCAATAATCTATTTATTTATTCTTCACAAAGCTATGAGCAACCCCTATGTATAGGTCCTATACCAAGCACTGGGAAGAAAACAGTGAATTTGAAATTTATTTCTTGTTATCTTATGAAATAAATAAATAGTATTAACAGGTGGTATTTCTAATTTTCACGATGCATCTGGCATTTCTTCTGCTGCTCCACTCCCACCCTTCTTCTTCTTCTTCTTCTTCTTCTTTTAGATTTATTTACTTATTTCTGAGAGAGAGAGAGAGAGAGAGAGAGAGAGAGAGTACATGCCTGTGTGCATGTGGCAGGGGGGGGAGTTGGGGCAGCAGGAGAAAAAGAGAGAGAATATCAAGCAGTCTCTCTGCTGAGTAGGGAGCCCAATGCAGGGCTCAATCTCACGACCCTGACATCATGACCTGAACCAAAATCAAGAGTCAGATGCTTAACAGACTGAGCCACCCAGGTGCCCCCCCCCAATTTCTCTCTTTTGGATTGTTTTCTTCTTATTGATGGTGACCAGAGAAGTAATATTCTCCTGTTTTAGGCTTTTAATTGCATGAGTAAGCTGGATGTTTTCCTCCGTCTTCTGTCAAACTCTTCTTCCCCAACCTTGGGCTAAATCACAGTGTTTTCATCAACTCTCAGGCATTGAAAGAACCCTAATTTTCTCATATTAAAAATTCCAGTCCATTTCAATCTTCTGTTTCAGTCATGTCTTATCCAAAACAAGTCTGTAGCCAAGTCTAGAGTCAAAAGATGGGAAAGTATGCCCCACCTAAGATGGGAGAATTATAGAAAATTACATAGCAAAGGGTGTGAGTGGAGGGAAGGATGACTTGGGGGACATTAATGCAGTCTTCCACAGCTTGAATAAAACAGCTCTAACTTAGAACTTTAATGGGTGAAGAGGGATATATGGTACCCTGTATAAAGAATGTTAGGATGTGTGGATATTTAAAACCTTTTAGGGGTGCCTGAGTGGCTTAGTCGCTTAAGTGTCTGACCCTTGGTTTCAGCTCACATCATGATTTCAGGGTCATGAGATCAGGCCCCTGTTGAGCTCCATGCTCAGTGGGGAGTCTGCTTCTCTCTGTCTCCCTCTGGCCCTCCCCTGACTTATGGTGTTTCTGTTTCTCAAATAAATAAATAAATCTTTAAAGCCTTTTATTCTCAGCTGAAAACATTATCCTGTTATGTGTGCATTGCAAAGTACCAGCTATTATCTTCCCAGTGCTCAGAGGTAAGAACCACTTTAAGTATTTTTTGGATCCATGAGCAGTTTCTATTAGCACTAGCACATTTTCCACTGAGTGCTTGGCTTCCTTGGAAACTCCAAATCTTTTGCTTACATCACATGGAATTAAAGGAGGAAGAAAAGAGAGGGGAGGGGTGAAGGTAATATTGTTCTTTTGACCACAGGTACATTTAAGACTTTGATTTTCAGTGCCATGCTCTCCTCTTTTTCTTCTGTTCCAAGAGTTTACTTCTTGACTCTTTGACTTTTTAAAAAAAAAAAAGTACAATTCATAGATCTCCTCTTCTTTATCCTGATAGACCATATTATTTCCTGTTCGTACCTAGAGCTCCACAAATAACACTAGCTGACTACTTACTAATTACCCTACAACCACATTATATAAATAATAGCAATGAGCATCGTTTGGAGTTAAAAACTGCTCAGTGTTTGTTTAGAGGCAGTAATCGTCTTCATTTCTCCAGTATAGCACTAGATACATTTATATTGTAAAACATAAATTTCCATTTTTTTAAGGCAGTAGTTGATTTCAACTTAACATTTTTGCTTTAATTCCATTAACATTTAAAGGAGTGCCTTGGATATATTTGATTTTTTTGTTGGGATAATTGGATTGAGTTAGAAACAGAAAAAAAGTGTTTTCATGATAAGGGAAAATCTCAAACACCTTGGCTAGTATTAGTTTTGGATATATTACTACTTGAAGTGTGAAGATATGGTTCATTCCTCCTGAAAAATAACCTTTTATGTTTTGCTACCACTAGGCAATCTGCTACCACTTTCTTAGGTGGGAGAGCTGCCATGGCTGTGTAGGAATGTATTTCCGAATCACATGCTGACATCATTTAGAAAAATATAAAACTTTTGTTTACAGTTACTTAAAAGAGTAATTTTTAAAACTTCTTAAGTTAGCAAATTTCTTTATCAGATATATAAACGATATATATATAGCATCACATAAAACAAACATAAAAGGTTGTTTTACTCAACATGTATTACCTAACTTCTTAAGTACAATGACTGTATCGATTCCCTGTGTCTCCAATGGCTTTTAGGGCTTGTATTTCCCATGAAAAAGGTTCCCTCTAAAAAGTCTTTTCTCTCCGCACAATCTAAGGCAGCACCCCCTTCTCCGCTTATGCTCTCTAACATCACTCTATTTTAGCTTCTTAATAGAACTCTCCCAATATAGAATTGCCACATCATTTGTTTACTTTTACTGTCTTAGTCACTCCCACCCCACCAAACGTAAAGGCAAGTCCAGGCCAGTCTTATTCTCCCCTTGGAGACAATAGGCATTCTGCAAATATTTGATGAATGAGTGCTTGAAAGAATTTGAAAGGTCACTGTTTCTACATGGTGCAGAGACATGCATAACATTTCTAAGAAATTGTCTCCTTAAATAGGCCTTCATTGAGATGTCATCACTTGTCACTAGCTCTTTTAGCGCTGTTTGAAGTTTATAGTCAACTTTCCCTTTCATCTACCTTTGATAGTTTGACTATCAATATTTTCTCCTCAACATTAATATTCCACCCCAATTATCTTTCAGCAAAACCTCTTATCTAATACTTCATCAAGAGAGTAGATACCAACTCAAGGCTTGCCTTCCATTTTCAAGCAACCTTATTCATATGTTTAGCAATTTCTACCTCTCCTTCTTCCATCTCAGAGAAAAGGACCTAGCCTTCTCTTCTTCAAGAATCACCTCGTATTCTGCACTCTGCATATTGTGCCCTTTCTGGCCTCCTGATACCTCTTGTTCCATAAATTATTCTTTCTGTGACTTCAATCTTTAAACTCTGCCTGGGAAACATTTCTTTTCCCCCTTCAATTAAATGTGGCCCAGGTTCTTCTATCTTAAAATAGTCAAACAGATGCTCAAAACAAGAATCACATTCATAACTTGAACAATAACACTGGTAGTACCCTAAAATGAGAGTAAAAATGTTTATGTTCACTGCTGTATTTCCAGGATCTAGAGAAAAGCCTGGTGCACAGCAGGCATGTAATCCGAAGATTCGTTCATTAACCAGGTTTTAACAATTGCCAGTGTTTGCTCTGTGTGGCAGACACCATTCCAAGTACTTGGTAGGTGCTCTCACTTAATCCTCATAAAACCCTTATCGTTATTAGTTTTACTTTATTGATGCAGAAACTGGGGGAGAGCAAAAATAAGTAACTTGAAGGTCATGGAGGCCTTGCTCTCTTAATCTCTAGACATGCTCTTAATTATAAATAGATAGTTGTACCTTTAGCAAGAGATGGATGGATGGATAGATAGAAATTTATATGTGTGTGTATTTTCATCACTATCTATAGAAATGTGTGTGTATGTACATATGTCTCCTTCTATATCAGCCTGTGTGAGTTATGTATCTGTCTCTCTATCTCTATTGAATGATGTTCAAGTTTAGAGTGCAAATACTGTATTATATAAAAAGAATTAAGTCCCTTGTCATCTTATTAAAATCTGTTACTTTAGTATGTGGTTTCACTAACCAATTTTTTTTTTAGTTCTTTCCTACACTACTTTATGCATGAAGATAATAAGGTTAACAAACTTGCCTGAGTTCCAACATAAAGCAAACATTCAGAGTTTAGTTTTGCACCCTGGTAGTCAGATTCAAGAATCTGTGTGCTTGGGCAGCCCCGGTGGTTCAGCGATTTAGAGCCGTCTTCAGCTCAGGGCGTCGTGATCCTGGAGACCCGGGATCCAGTCCCACGTCAGGCTACCTGCATGGAGCTTGCTTCTCCTTCTGCCTGTGTCTCATTAATAAATAAATAAAATCTTTTTTTTTAAATAATTTGTGTGCTAAGTTATTTTGCTACACAGTATGTGACCATTATCATTTCCTTCTCTTTAAATAGATACGGAAGCTACAGTATATATCTACATTATAAAATCACAAGGTTAGTATCTTAAGCATTTGGGGACAAGCAAATATATGCTTCTTTTAAAAAAAAAATTATTTCATTCTTCTGCATGTGTATGTCCAATTTTCCCAGCACCATTTATTGAAGAGACTGTCTTTTTTCCAGTGGATAGTCTTTCCTGCTTTGTTGAATATTAGTTGACCATAAAGTTGAGGGTCCACTTCTGGATTCTCTCTTCTGTTCCATTGATCTATGTGTCTGTTTTTGCGCCAGTACCACACTGTCTTGATGACCACAGCTTTGTAGTACAACCTGAAATCTGGCATTGTGATGCCCCCAGCTATGGTTTTCATTTTTAATATTCCCCTGGCTATTCAGGATCTTTTCTGATTCCACACAAATCTTAAAATAATTTGTTCCAACTCTCTGAAGAAAGTCCATGGTATTTTTATAGGGATTGCATTAAATGTGTAAATTGCCCTGGGTAACATTGATATTTTCACAATATTAATTCTGCCAATCCATGAGCATGGAATATTTTTCCATCTCTTTGTGTCTTCCTCAATTTCTTTCAAAGTGTTCTGTAGTTTTTAGGATATAGATCCTTTACCTCTTTGATTAGGTTTATTCCTGGGTATCTTATGCTTTTGGGTGCAATTGTAAGTGGGATTGACTCCTTAATTTCTCTTTCTTCAGTCTCATTGTTAGTGTATAGAAATGCCACTGACTTCTGGGCATTGATTTTGTATCCTGCCACACTGCCAAATTGCTGTATGAGTTCTAGCAATCTTGGGGTAGAATCTTTGGGGTTTTCTACGTACAGTATCATGTCATCTGCGAAGAGGGAGAGTTTGACTTCTTCTTTGCCATTTTGAATGCCTTTCGTTTCTTTTTGTTGCCTGATTGCTGAGGCTAGGACTTCTAATACTATGTTGAATAGCAGTGGTGAGGGTGGACATCCCTGTTGTGTTCCTGATCTTAGGGGAAAGGCTCCCAGTGTTTCCCCATGGAGAATGATATTTGCTGTGGGCTTTTTGTAGATGGCTTTTAAGATGCTGAGGACTGTTCCCTCTATCCCTGCGCTCTGAAGAGTTTTGATCAGAAATGGATGCTGTATCTTGTCAAATGCTTTCTCTGCATCTATTGAGAGGATCATATGGTTCTTGTTTTTTCTCTTGTTGATATGACCAATCACATTGATTGCTTTATGAGTGTTGAACCAGCCTTGCATCCCGGGGATAAATCCCACTTGGTCATGGTGAATAATCTTTGTAATGTATTGTTGGATCCTATTGGCTAGTATCTTGTTGAGAATTTTTGCATCCATGTTCATCAGGGATATTGGTCTATAATTCTCCTTTTTGGTTGGGTCTTTGGTTTTGGAATTAAGGTGATGCTGGCCTCCTAGAACGAGTTTGGAAGTACTCCATCTCTTTCTATCTTTTGGAACAGCTTTAGTAGAATAGGTATGGTTTCTTCTTTAAGCGTTTGATAGAATTCCCCTGGGAAGCCACCTGGCCCTGCCTTTTGTGTCTTGGGAGGTTTTTGATAACTGCTTCAATTTCCTCCCTAGTTATTGGTCTGTTCAGGTTTTCTATTTCTTCCTGTTCCAGTTTTGGTAGTTTGTGGTTTTCCAGAAATGCGTCCATTTTTTCTAGGTTGCTTAACTTATTGGCATATAGCTGTTCATAATACGTTTTAAAAATCGTTTGTATTTCCTTGGTATATTTGTGGTGATCTCTCCTTTCTCATTCGTGATTTTATTAATTTGTCTTTTCTCTCTCTCTCTTTTTTTTAATAAGGCTCTATAATGGTTTATCTACCTTATTCATTCTTTCAAAGAACCAATTCCTGGTTTTGTTGATCTCTTCCACTGTTCTTCTGGTCTCTATTTCATTGAGTTCTGCTCGAATCTTTATTAACTCTCTTCTTCTGCTGGGTGTAGGATCTATTTGCTGTTTTTTTCTCCAGCTCCTTTAGGTGCAAGGTTAGCTTTTGTATTTGAGTTCTTTCCAGTTTTTGGATGGACGCTTGTATTGCGATGTATTTCCCCCTCAGGACTGCTTTGTTGTATCCCAAAGATTTTGCATGGTTGTATTTTCATTCTCATTAGTTTCCATGAATCTTTTTAATTCTTCTCTAATTTCCTGGTTGACCCTTTCATCTTTTAGCAGAATGGTCTTTAACCTCCACGTGTTTGAAATCCTTCCAAACTTCTTTTTGTGTTAGTTCTAGTTTCAAAGCATTATGGCTTGAAAATATGCAGGGGACAACCTCAATCTTTTGGTATCAGTTAAGACCTGATTTGTGACCCCATATGTGGTCTATTCTGGAGAAAGTTCCATGTGCACTTGAGAAGAATGTATATTCCGTTGCGTTTGGATGTAAAGTTCTGTAATATCTGTGAAATCCATCTGGTCCAGTTTATTATTTAAAGCTCTTGTTTCTTTGGAGATGTTGTGCATAGAAGATCTATCAATTGCAGCCAGCGCCGTGTTCAAGTCTCCCAGTATAAGTGTATTATCTAAGTATGTCTTAACCTTGGTTATTAATTGATTGATATAATTGGCAGCTCCCGCATTCAGGGCATAAATGCAAATATATGTTTCTATTTCTCCCTTTGTATTCCTCACCCCCCCTTTTGCTCCGTAATGGAAGGCATAGAGAACAATTAGATATCATGTGCTACTTGATTATCTCCCTCCCTTAAAGTATTTGCCTCTCATATAGAAACATTCCTATCCTATTTATGATTTTTTGCTCTAAATATAGAAAAATTAATCTTGAATAATACTTCTATTTCCTCATGCCTGTGATGTGTTACTTGAACTTGCTTTCAGCAATATCTTACCCCTTTCACCTTTTACACCTTTTCCCCCCTTTCCAAATTTCTTTTTTTCCTTTCTGTATTTCTTTACACTCTGGACTCTTAAAAGATCTTTGTAAAGATAGGTTTTATAACCATTCATCTCATCTGTTATTGAATAGGATCATTCCTTGGAATAATTACATTATGGAGCCTGCCATTAATTTCCCAATTTATATCTAGTTTATTGCAACTGTATGACGAGAAGCCCTTGTAACATTTTCCATTTGAGATTATTTAATTCATACCTGTCTCCTTCTCCTACACACACAAGCACGTGCCACCCACAGCTAGAACTGCACTACTTAAACTGGCTTTTTTTATGCTGAGCAGCTATTTGTTTTGCTTTAATTTTAAAGACCTCCGGGTAAGAAGATAACTTTCATAAGTAATATTCTCCAGTATCATTCAACTTGCACCAATGGGACACTTTTTTTGTCCTTTTCTCTCAAATAAACCTTCCTGCTTCAATTTCTTCCTATTCTCTGTCCACTGACCGAAGCAGGGCTTGGAGGTTCACATATGTTGAATTGTGTTCTTTCATCTGAAGGTTAGGGCCAATCTTCTTCAGGCCAAACCTACCTGACCTTACCATTGCATTTATGATCCCTTTCATAACCAGTTGCTAATCTGGCTGTTTTTGTTGCATTTTCTCTCTTCATAGCACCTAATTGCCGTTGCACATCTCAAAGAGAAATATCATTCCAATATAAGACAATTCTAAATATCTTTTAAAAAATCCTCCATTATTTCTAAAATTATACCTATCTAATTATCCAGTCTGCATGTCATGTGTACTTATGTTGCCTTCAGCAATATAAGCCTGTGTTTCACTTTAATTCAACAATGGGAAAACGAGAGGAAGGATGTGCTTTTTTTTGCAATATTCTTGAGGTTGCTTTGGGCACATACTTACAGGAGCCTTTGCCATTTATTAAGAATAATCAGCAAAGAAAAGCAAAGAAAAATGATAAGGCATATCCATTCCCTAGGGCTCTAATGTTCAGGCTCAATTGGAGTCTCGAGGGTATTTTAACACCTAAGGCCTCTGACTATAAATCTGTCCCTCAGGTCTTTTCAGTTATTTCAGGGAAGTGTCAGTTGCTCACGGTACAAGAAGCAATTATCCCCACACAGAAAATAGTTCAAGGAAAGAAAGGAAGAAACCTAGTTAGTGAAACAAAGTACCAAGAGAAGAAAACTTACAAAGAAAATAAAAGAGCACATTGAAAAAAGTGCAATGATATATATTTACTGTTTATCTTATAGTCACCAGATAAATATAGATATAGTGGCATATAACTATATTCATCTATATCTACATTTGCATCCATATTTATATCTCTCCTACATGTGCACACACATCCAGTCTGTAACCAAGAGGACGCAGACCTGGTGGTTTAGAGCTCAAACACAAAATTAAATACCTCAACTTGAAACCGAGGCACTAGCCAGGTGACATGGACAGGATACCTATTACGTGTAGGCTTCAATGTATGCATCTCAATGTATGTAAGTGCAGCCATTACCTACCTCCTTTGGCTGTTGTGGGAATAGAAGTGGTAACAGGCATAAGACACATAGATGGGGCCCAGTGAAGTTATTATTTGAACATGGTGGTTCATTTAAAAATCTCGTACCTGAACAAGAACAAAAAAGTGTTCTTGAACACACTTCACTCTCTTTTAAGGGAGATGGGTCCGAGAAACCAAGAGCTTTTGTTGTTGGCCAAGGGGTTAGGTGGTAAGTGCAAATTTATCACAACAGCTGTTTCGAGCCCTAAGGGAGCTCCATAAGAGACAAGAAGTCCCTCTCTCTACCTTCCTGGCCCCAGCACTGTCTGAGGTGAAGACAGCAAAGGAGAACCTCAAAGAAAGGGAAAAGGGCACGATCGGCTCCCTGAGAGGCTTTGGAGGAAGGGCTGGTCTAAGGTGCATTTTAGAGTGAGATGGTGAGTGCTGTATAATAGGAATCCTCCCCACCAGCCACCCACCACCCCAGACTCTGGGTAACCTTGCTTTTTCTCAATACCCTCGGTAGTAATTGGTTTTCTTCTGAAAATAGGTCAAGTTGCTCAGTTTCATTTACAGCTTGAGACCAGGGCAGAGTCATTCTGTGCAGTCTCACCTTTCCATGGTCTACTACTTAAAAGAGCTTTAAATTGCTGAGCACACCAATATCATGACACCCACTTCCCTTAGAGGTAAGTACTCTACTCAGAGTTGTGCAATTTTCTACAATGACATTTTGATCACCAAATTCAAATTTCCCAAATCATGTATAGTTTCTCTAGTTACCAGTTCACTTTTCAAAACCTCGCTAATTTTTCTAGCCTAAAGACAATTTATATTTAAAGATATTTACACATTTCCTACAAACAAAAATAACATTCATCTTCAAGGGTCCAACAGTTTTGCAAAATACATTTTCCTCTATGAATGTTAAAGAGCACAGCTCAGAAGCTAAGCAATCATATTGGACTGAAAATATTCAGAGGATTAATTCTGGATTTATTTTGGATTGTCGGTGTGTCATTTGGGTAAGTGACCTAACTTCTTTTTGCCTCAGTTTTTTTTGTGATGGGATTGGAATGATAATAAGACTTCTCTTTTGAGACTGGACCTGGGAAATGAAATTTAAAATATTTTTTCACCTAAGCTTTACCATATAATGCTGAAAATAATCAGAGAGCGAATTTCATGCTCAACTAACAAAATTAATTGAATAAATGTTTAAATGCAAACCAACACACTGTCAAAGACTAGACATTTAAAACTGGAACCACTATTTATGAAAGTTAAATGAAGTTATTTCAAGTATCCAGTGAGTATTTATTGAATGCCTCCTATGAGCTAGGAAATTTCCTGAGGACTTAATGGCAAATGCTAAGATGGATGTTCACCTTTATGCTCTCTTGAATCTTTAGCTTAGAAGGGAGACACTTAAACACCTGTCATGTAAGCACATCACAGGTGCACACAAGATCACCTAGACATATCAGGGAGTCTTTCCAGAGAAAATGATTAAGTTGTACCTTGAAGTACAGTTAGGGTTACAGGTGTGTGTGTGTGTGTGTGTGTGTGTGTGTGTGTGTGGCGTGGGGGGGGGGGGGGGGGGGGGGGGCGGGGGGGAGAAGAGGCAAGGAGGCAAGAGAAGGTACCACAGCTAGGAAGAAAAGCTGGTCCTAGTTCCTGAAAATCAGAATAGTAGGTAAATTTGAAAAGATGAGCATAGCAGTATCCTATTTGTACTGTGTGGAGAAGGAAAGCAAATCAGGGATCCTAATAAAGAATGTTGCAGACATCTTAGTGAGAGACTGTTGTGATCTGGACTGCAATTTTAGCGGTGAGGATAAGGAGAAGTTGATAAATTCAAGAGGCATTTAAAGGTTTTAATTAACAGAACTTCTGGATTGATTAGAATGAGGGTGATCAGGGCAAGGGAGACACAATAAAAAATAATTACCAACTTGGTAAATGGCGGTGTCTTTCAATTAAAAAGAAGGGTGGGTTTAGGGTGAAAGATTAGTTTAGCTTGGATGAATTGAGTGCAGCATACTTATAAGACAGAATACTACAATAATAGGGCTGCGGAGTGATACGATGGTTATTTAACCTATGTATTCTATTTATCTGGATGTGACACAGTGATGTTCTGCAGAGTGTTTGGAGGGACTTCAGAAAGGATGAACCGAATATTTTCTCGCCATAGAGCTAGCTGTTCCATCAGAAAAGCTTAAGGTAGCTGTCACGGCTAAAGAGAGAGGTGTCAACGCATCTCTTTTCTTCTTGCAGCATTGCTTTACTTTCTTTTCTAGGTTTGCCTCTGTTTAATTGTGGCCAAGCTCTACCAATACCTAAATAGAGAGAACCATGCTTCCTAAGCTGCAAATGGCAGAAGTGAGAATTGCTGCTCTCCAGTTTCTTCCGCTATCAGCATTTACTTGCCAGGATAAGTTGAAAGTAGGTAATTCATTGAAGGAAGGATGATACATTTTGTGTTTCTTCCTCACCCTTAAATTTCCTAAAGTAATGGTGAGCAAGGGCTGGAATTGTTTTCCCAACTCTTCTACATTTCCTTTCCTGAAAAGTTGCAAGAGTGGCATGTGGAACATAACCGCCTGCTTTTTCTGAGTGGATTTAGAGTAACATGGTAATTGGCTTGCAGAGATTTGGAATGTTGGCTTTCTTGTTCTGAGAAGGAGGAGACAGAAGTGATTCCAGGCAAAAATGGGAAAACAATAAACATTTTTTCAGTGTTTCTCTGTGTGTGTGCGTGTGTGTTTGTGTGTGTTTAGCTGCCTCACTTGGACTTTGTTTTGACCTTTTTCTGTGCAGGCGTTTGCCCAGTACTTTACTGCTAACCCAGTGCTCTTCTTTCAACCCTTTTCCTAGAATTCCCCCAAACCCATTTTGCTATTAAAACCTAAAGACACTACATTTTCAGTATGCAGTGTATGGGAAGCATTGCGCGGGGTGTCAGTGGGCTTTTAGTGATAAGCAATGTCAAATGACCCTATGTACAGTCATTCAAAGATGACTAGCCTAAAAAGTGCTCCACATTTTAAATTTCAAGTAAAGTCTTCTACAATAAATCTTTCAGTTATTTTTAGAATGAAAATGCCTAGAATGTGGATTGTTAGCTCACCAACTAGGAATGTGTGGCCTGGTTGCAATGACCCCATTGATTTGGGTTCATTCCCAACTATGATTTTTGACGAATCTTTAGTCTCATGTGTCCAATTCTGCTTTGCCATTCTCTTATTTTGGGGATAGATATTTTTAGACTTGATATCCAGAAAGGCAGTTTTTTTCCTCCGTTATATACAGATCTTTCTATATTGTTAACCCTATAACTCCAAGCAAGCCAGAAATTCTGAACTAAAAGAAAGTATTAGCACCCACCCCTTTTTTGAACTGTTGCAGTTGTAATTACGGAGGAGGTATAAAATTAAAGATCATTTTGAAAATGTAAATTTTCTCTTCTTGTTATTATATACAAGCTGAAGAGTAGATTCATGCATTAATAAGTGCTTTTTTATTTGCCTGCTGAGAAGACAAAGTTGACTTTTGCTAGAGTCTTTTAATTCTTTGAGTAATGAAATATCTGAAGGCATCTCTACTTAGTTTTAAGAGAAATAAATATAGGGTGCCTCACCCATAAATAGTTAGGATTGCATTTGCTTTCTTTGTGTGAAAGATACATAATTCATAAGCTAATGAGTTGTAAAGGTCTTCTCACCAGTAAAATTATATTATCACTCCCAGGAGTAAGATAGTTGAACTATTCTGTAATAACTCATTCAAGTTTATTTTATCTTAACTTTTAAAACATAACCCTTTCTTTTTTTATTTTTTTTTAATTTTTTATTATTTATTTATGAGAGTCATACAGAGAGAGAGAGAGAGAGAGAGAGAGAGAGAAGCAGAGACATAGGCAGAGGGAGAAGCAGGCTCCATGCACCGGGAGCCTGACGTGGGATTCGATCCGGGGTCTCCAGGATCGCGCCCTGGGCCAAAGGCAGGCGCCAAACCGCTGCACCACCCAGGGATCCCCCCTTTCTTTTTTTAATTTTGCCGTTAGAAGAATGCCCAGATACAGAGATGGGAGTTACTAGAGTGAAAACAGAGAGAAATATTAGATAATATTCATATGTTTATCTTTTTTGTAAGATCTTTTTTTATTTACTTTAGAAAGAGAGAGATAGTATACAAGTAAAGGGAGGAACAGAGGGAGGGGGAGAGAGAGAGGATCTTTAGCAGACTCTGTGCTAAGTGCAGAGCCCAATGTGGGGCTCAATCCCAGGACCCTGAAATCATTACCTGAGCATAAACCAAGAGTCAAATGCTTAGCCAACAAAGCCACCCAGGTGCCCCATACATATTTAACTTTTGATGGAGAAGAAAGTTAATTGTTAAAAAATTGGTAATAAAAGCATTGACTGTTTAGCAGCTAAAATGCAGATACCATTAGATAACTTAAATTTTTTCAGGAATCTTATTTCTTTTGCCTTTATGGATTCATCCTTGTGGTACAGAGTCTTCTATGACTCTCATTGATCTTGCCTTATGGTATTTATGACTTTGTGTAACCGCCATACATATAGGTGTATGGGCTCAACCTAGTGACTAGCTTCCAACAAATGGAATATGGCAAAAGTGAGTGACATTACTTCCAAGATGAAGCTATAAAAGACTGTGACCTCTGTCTTGCTTACTCTCTCGTTCTCATTCTGGCACTCCCTCTGGATTTTCTCTCTTGCTTGCTCTGATGAAACAAGATGCCACGTGGAGAGGCCTATGTGGCAAAGAATTGAGGGTGGCCTGTGACCAGCAGCCAATAAGAAACTGAAGCCCTATGACCAACAGCCCTTGAAGAACTGCATCCTGATTACAACCATGTAAGTAAGTTTGAAAGTAGATCCTTCCCCAGTAGACCTTTCACATGAGATCACAGTCCTATCTAGCACCTTTATCTCGGCCTGCTGGTCCCTAAGCCAGGGGCACATGTAAACTGCACCTGGATTCCTGACCCAAAGGTCTCGTGAGCTCATAAATGTATTGCTTTAAGGCACTAAGTTTTGGGATAGTTTGCTATGGAAAAATAGGTAACTAATAAAATCCCAAATAAATATTCACTACTATACTGCATTTCGTGTATTTACATTTCTATTGCATATAAATTTATCAAAGCTCAGTGACAGCTGTTGTGTAAATTAAACATTTATAAATATGGAACATGTATATAGTCCCAGAAGCCATTTTAAAATCATACTGTTTTCATGGTGAATTTGTCACTAAAGAAAGAGGAAACATAATTTTGAATTTGATGGTCAAGTAATTTTTCTTTCCAGGATAATTTTAATCTGAGGTCCTGAGATTCATAATGGATCATTATAAGCATTTGGGACGGGAAAAGTTTTCTCTGCAGAAAGTATGCATTACCTGGTCCCTTCCCACTAAATAACAGTAGTGGGCCAGATGCTGAGAAAACAAAAATATACCCAAATAATTCCTCATCCATCCGGAAAAGATCATATTGGTTCTAGATTAGAAACAAGAAATTCTTGAGTGGGCTTCAGCCTGTCTATGAGCCTTCACTTAAAAAAAAATTAATGTAAAATGTTCTGGGTTTCTGTGCATTTTTCTGGAGAAAGGGTTCGTGACTTTCATAAGATACTAAAAAAGGCTAATGGCTCCCAAATATGTTAAGAATGCCTGGAATGCACTTCCAGACTAATTCAGTTATAGTGGTTAAAACATTGTTTAATAACAGGAATTAGTTGGCTGATTAAATGATTTTTGTACTTATTCAACATATCTATCAAGGACTATGCTAGGCAGTAGAGTTACAATACTAAAAAGACATTTGTGATTCCTTTCCCGAGGAGCCCACTCTTTAGTAGGAAAGACATATATTAATCATGAAGAATTCTGGGAAGACAAATTAGAAAATGTTTGTAAGCATATAACTGGGTGTGCCAGTTGTTTGCCTATTTGTTGTCAGATCCATTCTCTTCTTTCCTTTGCTCAATTTATACTACAAGAGCTAATTCTGCAAACAAAATTGTGCAGGCTTCTCTGCCATCTGGTGTCTTCATGGATTTGACTAATGGGAAGCTTGAGCAGAACACTGGAGGGTCCAGAGCAGAGAGAGGCCAGAATAACTCTCCCCTCTCTCTTTGCTTTAGGAGGGTCTCTCAGTAGTGGCTCTGGACAGTTCCTCATTGCCTGTACCTCCAGCTGGGCAGCTTCTACCTCTCTGGTTCAAGTATCCATTTTGTGGCTCCAATTCCTGATATTTGGTAACAGTATTTCTTCCCTAGACTTTATTCCAGTTCTAGTCCATACTACTTGGTATGAATCTGTTTCCTAACTGGTCCCAGACTGCTGCACTAGGACACTGAAACTGGTTAGGGAAGAGATGTGTCAGGCAGACTTTCCCTGAAGATATCAGAGATAACCTGGATTCTGAAATATGAAAATGTATTAACTAAGTCAAAATGAAGTTAAGACAGGCAGGAGAACATTCCAGGAAGAATGAGTGCTTGTAATTTACCAAAACTTAAAGGTCAGTATTGTTGAAGTTAGGAGAGCTATGTGGAACATGGCACGAGATGAAGTACATAAAATACCAAATTTTACAGTGCTTTAATCAGTGTTAAGAAATTTAGTCTTTATCATAAGAGCAATGGGAAGCATTTCATGGGTTTTTGAGCAAGTGGTTTTGAGTAATGAGGTGACATGCTCCAATGTGTGTATTTTTAAATATGTGTGTTTTTAAATGTGTTTTTAAAGTTTTAATATGTGCAGAATAAATTAGGGAGGTTTATAAGTAGATGTTGGTATGAGAGACAAAGAGTCATTGTAGTAAAAAAATAATGCTAGTTTGGGCAATATTGTATACAATACTAAAGCTATTTAAAGTACTTTAGTGATGCTTTGTTTTTTTTTTTTTAAATCATTTTTTTAAATTTTTTATTTATTTATTTATGATAGTCACAGAGAGAGAGAGAGAGAGGGGCAGAGACACAGGCAGAGGGAGAAGCAGGCTCCATGCACCGGGAGCCCGATGTGGGATTCGATCCCGAGTCTCCAGGATCGCGCCCTGGGCCAAAGGCAGGCGCCAAACCGCTGCGCCACCCAGGGATCCCTTTAGTGATGCTTTGAAGGGGGGGTAAATCACATGAGGTAAGGGAGGTGACCTAATTGATTCTCCTTGGCAAAAATATGATTGATGATGTCATTTAATGGATTAGAAAAACTAGAGAAAGAATGGATTTGGGAAGTAAGATAATAAGTTCTTTTGGATCTTTTTATTTTTTTGTGAATTTGAATTCACTGGAAAAATAGTATTAGAGTCTATTTGTTAGGATAGCAGTGTTGGATTTGGCATTAATAATCCACTTTACTGGATTTTTAAACTTTTGCTCTGTTGGGTAGTTGACCAGCATAGAGTTGGTCTGGACATATTTTAGATATGTCATCTGTGATCTTGAGTAAGTGAACTTATTATTTGTGATCTTGGTAAGATAAGCATTTCCATTAGAAAATATTTTAAATAACTTTTTGGGAAGCTTAATTTTCTGCAAGCATATGCTATTCATTTTAGTGGTTTTATTTTCCACATACTTTGATTTCTACTAGATACTTAGTGAAGTCTTGGAAATTTTAATTGAATTATGCTTTTCAAGATGACACTTACCTTTTCTTTCTCCTCCTAAACTAACATTGTTAATCATATGGCAAATTGAATGAATTTTAGAAATGTAACAACTCTTAGTTTGTGGTGCTCAATGTGATCCTCTCTGAAAATTTGGGTATGAGGGAAAAATAGAATGCCAAATGGTTTCTACATTTCAGAGTTAAGTCAGTGTATTAAATGCTAATTCCAGACTTTAGTAGAATATTTAGTGGAATATTCATATTTCAGAAAATATGAATTACTTTGGGTTTCATAAAAAAGAGCTAATTACCTTTACTCATTTAAAGTTCTAGACATAGTTTCCTCTTACCTTATTTTTTTCTTTAAAGCTCACGTTTAGATATGATATTGTAATATTCTCAAAGTATATGGAATGAAAATGTAGACATCTGTCTGAATCAAGTCACTAGAAACATTTGACAATTCATAGTGCCAGGAGGAAAAATCTGATTTTTGAATGTGGTTATGCTCACTGCTTTGAGAATGCTTCTTTACAAAAAAAATTGGAGTACTTTAAATGAACTATCTTATTTTAGGGTTTTGTAGACCGTTAATGGAGAGAACTTTTGGAGAAAAGGTGGAGGACAAATTTCCTTGACTGCAAATTATTAGATTAATTCACATGTCAGGTTCACCTCATTAACATTCTAAACTCTTTATGTCTAGAAAGATATCTGTCAAGATCACATGATCTGTTATTCTGAGATTACCACTCTACTTTTAGAATAGCATCTCATTGTGTTTCAAGTAAGCTCCCTGTACCTGCAAAAGTAATTCCAAATTGTCTTGTTCTTAATTTGTTTGTGTGTGGAGTGGTGTTTTTTGTTGGTTTGTTTGTTTTTGCTGTCTTCGTTTTATGTTTTTATTAATTTATTAATTTTGTGATAGCATAAAACTCCAAGTAGTGACCATCTGGTGGTAGATTTTTCAGAGGGAATTTTAATTTTTTAAAAAGATTTTATTTATTGACTGATGAGAGACACAGAGAGAGAGAGAGAGAGAGAGAGAGAGGCAGAGACACAGGCAGAGGGAGAAGCAGGCTCCCTGCAGGGAGCCCAATGTGGGACTCCAGGATCATGTCCTGGGTGGAAGGCAGGCGCTAAACCACTGAGCCACCCAGGCGTCCCTTCAGAGAGAACTTAAAACAACATTGCAGTGATGCAAACATCTGCACTTGAATGTTTACTTTAGGCATTTTATATCAGTTTAACATATCAATTCTGGTAAAAATGTATGTGAGTAATGCAAAATCCTATCAATAAGGGATAGTGTTCTACCTCACAGAGAAGAGAATAAATGTTCAACCATCTCTATGCATAGGAAAATACAATATGCACTCTTTTCACAAAGACATGCAAAATGGACTTGGAATGTTCACCATTATTAATACAAGACATGATGAGAAGGTGGCTTTTCAAATAGTAAATGCATAAAGGTTATCTAACTTTTTGGGCAATAGTATGTAATTAGTGATGGAGCACACAACCAGATTCATTGAATGGCTTAATTTACATAATATTATAATAAAACCATTTAAAGACGTGTTTTGGTATTATATAGTACCTCAAATTATGTAATTTAATATAAAAATCAGGTCCTTTATCTAGATTCAAATAGATTTATTTCCACTTTACTCTTGTCCACTTGGGTTCTGCTTACTTAGATTTAAAGCATGAAGGAGAATGTTATGGTACAGTCATGGTTTGGGTGTTGAAGTGCAAGGTGTGAATACAACAAGCAATAAGAGTTTCTTTCCTTACCTATTAGTTTCCCACTTCCATTTGTACACCATTTTTTAAAGATTTTATTTATTTATTTGAGATAGAAAGCACGGGTGAGAGGAAGGGGCAGAGGAAGAGAGAGAAGCAGACTTCCCACTGAGCAGGGAGCCCCATGTGGGGCTCGATCCCAGGACCCTGGGATCATGACCTGAGCTGAAGGCAGAGGCTTAACTGACTGAGCCACTCAGGCGCCCCTCGTATGTTTTCAACAAGTTTCTTTTCTTCTGTGCAAAAGATTGTTATTTTGGACGCACAGTTTACTGACTGTGCATGATATATAAAAACAGTTCTGAAACATCTTAAGTTGTGAACCCTATATTAAAAGGAGAAAAAGAACAGCAAAGACTCAAGGCACCAAGGCAGAAAATATGTATGCATCCTGCTTATCTGCTACTAATTTTGCGCCAAATTCTTCTCCTCTTTTTCATGCTACTAGCAATGATGTTTTCTAAATTCTAATTTCTGACTTTACTTTTCTGGCATGGAGAAATGGAACTGATTATTTTGACAACTGTATTAAGATATAATTTACATAGCATAATAATTCACACATGTAACAATCCAGTGAAATTTAATACAGAAATAAATTTGGGTAGCCATTGCCAGAATTCAAATTTGATTTTGAATTAAATATATAATTTGTTATATATATAACAAATTTTACCCCTTGCACCTGTCTCCAGCCATCCTTGTTCCCAGCCACGATCTCGGCTAACCATAAATCTATTTTCTTCTCTATTGCTTGCCTTTTTGGATAGTTCTTATAAAGAGGATCATACAGAGTATTTGGTCTTTTTGTTTTTTGTTTTGTTTAGTTTTTACTTAGCATAGTTGTTTGAAGATCATCATCCTGTAGCATGTATTATAATGTTTTTTCATAACACAGCTCATATTCAACTTTGTGGATGCACCAGTTTTTCTTTATGCATTCACCCATTGAAGAACATTCCAAATATTTACACTTTTTTGTTATCATATGTAATGCTCCTGTACCTTCACTAAAAGTTTTTGGGTGGACCTATGTTTTAGTTCTCTTCTGTAGAAACCTATTTTTACAATATTACAGCATCTTTTTCATTTTTTAACATCTTAGAAGCTAACAGTCTGCTTGCAGAGGTGGTTGCAATTGTTTTCATTCTCACCAGCAAGGTGTGAGAGTTCCAGTTTCTTCACATCCTCAAAAACATTTGTAACTTTCTGTGTCTTTTTTAAAAAATTCCCTTTTCTGTGCGTATAAAATGGCTTTCAACATTTTATGTATTTATTTATGAGAGAGAGAGAGAGAGAGAGAGAGAGAGAGAGAGAGAGGCAGAGGGAGAAGCAGGCTCCATGCAGGGAGCCAGACGTGGACTCGATCCCGGGTCTCCAGGATTAGGCCCTGGGCTGAAGGTGGCACTAAACCACTGAGCCACCCGGGCTGCCCTAAAGGATTCTTTACATATTCCAAACACAAGTCAGTTATCTAATAAATGATTTCCAAATACTTTCCTGGGTCTGTGATTTACTATTGATCTTTCTTAATATTGATATTTGATCTCCAGAGGGTTTTAGTTTTTATAGATTCATCTTGTTTTGCATGTATGGTGTTGGCGTTGTGCCTCAGTGATCATTTTCTTTTAATGGTGTTAACGTTTTGGCCTTTGCCTATAAGCCTGTTGTCTACTGTCCATTAATTACTTTGGAAGGAGGGGATTGAATTAATGTCTTCAATCATCCTTAGCATGATGATGTGTCATGACTCCAGCATCATTTGTGGAAAAAAAACATTTCTGCATTGAACCATTTGGCAACTTGCCAGATCTCAGTTGTTGAAAAATATATGCATTTATTTTGGACTATGAATTCTGTTTAGTTGGGCTATATTTATATTCTATTACCAGTACTATTCTCTTTAACAAGTTTTGAAATGAGAAAATTTTCATTCTACCACTTGGTTCTTCTTTTTTAAGGCGCACTCTGGAAAACAGTGTGGAGGCTCCTCAAGAAGTTAAAAATAGAGCTACCCTATTACCCAGCAATTGCACTACTGGGTAGTACTGATGTAGTGAAACGCTGGGACACCTGAACCCCAGTGTTCATAGCAGCAATGTCCACAATAGCTAAACTAACTGAAGGAGTCGCGATGTCCTTCGACAGATGAATGGATAAAGATGTGGTCTATATATACAATGGAATATTACTCAGCCATCAGAAAGGACGAATACTCACCATTTGATACACTTAATACTAGATAAGTCCTTTATCAGATATGGGATTTTCAAATATTCGTCTTTGTCGGTGGCTTGTCTTTTAATCCTCTTAGAGTTTTTTTTTTCAAAGCCAAAAAATTTAATTTGGTGATGTCCAACTTACCCTTACTTTTCTGTTATAGATTGTGCTCTTGGTGTCATCTTTAAGAACTCTGCCTAACTGTAGGTCATGATTTTTTTTCCCTGTGTTCTCTTAAATTTTGATAGCTTTATATTTAAGTCTGCAATTTTTTGAGTTAATTTTTGTGTAAGGTGTGAGGTTCAGGTTCAGGTGTTTTCTTTGTTTTTGCCTAGGAAAGACTAATTATTCACACAGTGCTGAAAAGAATATCTTTCTTCCATTGAATTGCTTTTACACTTTGGGGAAGAAATGTTGGACATATTTTTGTGAGTCTATGGTTTTGTTCTCCCTTCTTTTCCATTGATCTTTCTATGTGTCTGTCAGTATCACATTGTAGTTATATAGCAATTCTGAAGATCAAATAGTATGATTCTTCCAATGAGATTCTTTTTTTCAAAATTGTTTTAGCTATTCTAGTTCACTTTAGCTTATCTATTCAGACCTAATAAATATGTTTTTTTTTGTAGGTTATCTACTCTGCCATTACACAGCATTTCATCGATGTATAAATTACACATTCCTGGCTTTTCTGAAAAGGACACAGTAAACATATAAAAAAAGATTTAAACATATAATTTTATTTTCTTTAGAGGCTTATTATTTCAGAATCAAAATTGAATTTTCTGATTGAATTTTCTCACTCTTTATTATACATGAGGAAACCTAGATCTAGTGATTGTTCTTATGAACCTGAATTTTCTGGCTTTACCAATGTGAGCTGCAATAATTAGTGTGCAACATCCATTACATTGTGTTCTATGAAAATATTTTGTTTTGCAACAGGAAAACACATATAAATCAAATGCAAATGAACAGAGTCATGTAAAAAGTTTATTATTCTAAATTATTTTATTATCTTTTAGATCAATCTGACCTGACCCTAATCCTACATCTTATTGGCACAGGGTTTTAATGAAGATTCACTTACCTAGGAGTGGGAAGACCTATGTTTAAATCCAGTATCTGCCATTTATAAGCTCTGTGATTTTAGGCATCTCTTTTTTTAATGTGCTTTTCTTAAAAATTAAATTTTGAAAGGTAAATACAGTGCAATATTGGTTTCTGGAATAGAATTCAGTAATTCATCATTTACATACAACACCTAATGCTAATCACAAGTGCCCCTTCACTACCCATCACCCACCTAGCCTATCTATCCCCCACCCATCTCCCTCCACCTACCCTCAGTTTGTTTACACTCATTAAGAGTCACTTATGGCTTGTTTCCCTCTCTCCTTTGTTTTCTTTTTCCCTTCCCATATGTTCATCTATTTTCTTTCTTAAATTCCACATATGAATAAGATCATATGGTATTTGTCTTCCTGTGACTTATTTCACTTAGCATAATATACTCTAGCCCCATCCACATCACTGCAAGTGGCAAGATTTCATTCTTTTTTATGGCTGAATAATATTCCATTGTATATACCTACCACATCTTCCTTATCCCTTCTTCAGTCGATGGACATTTGGGCTCTCTCCATAGACTGGCTATTGTTGATAATGTTGCTATAAACATCAGAGTGCATGTACCCCTTCAGTTCTGTATTTTTGTATCCTTTGGGTAAATACCTAGTAGAACAATTGCTAGATCATAGGGTAGTTCAATTTTTAACTTTTTGAGGAACCTCCAAAATGTTCTCCAGAGTGACTGCACCAGTTTTCATTCCCACCAAGAGTGCAAGAGGGTTCCCCTTTCTCCACATCCTCACCAACATCCATTGTTTCTTGTGTTGTTAATTTTAGCCATTCTCACAGGTGTGAGGTATCTCATTGTGGTTTTGATTTGTATTTCTCTGATGAAGAGTGATGTTGAGCACCTTTTCATGTGTCTGTTAGCCATCTGGATGTCTTTTTTGGAAAAGTAGATATTCATGTTTTCTGCCCATTTCTTAACTGGATTATTTGTTTTCTGAGTGTTGAGATTGATAAGTTCTTTATAGACTTTGGACACTAACCTTTTATCAGATATGTCCTTTACAAATATCTTCTCCCATTCTGTGGGCTGCTTTTTAGGTTTATTGATTTTTTTCCTTTGCTGTGCTGAAACTTTTTATCTTAATGAAGTCCCAATAGTTCATTTTTGCTTTGTTTCCCTTGCCTCTGGCGATGTGTTTAGTAAGAAGTTACTATACTATCGCAGAGGTCAAAGAGTTTTCTCTTTGTGTCCTGGTCTAGGATTTTGATGGTTTCCTGTCACATTTAAGTCTTTTACCTATTTTGAATTTATTTTTGTGTATTATGTAAGAAAGTGGTCCAGAATCTTCTGCATATTGCTGTCCAGTTTTCCCAACACCATTTGTTGAAGAGATTGACTGTTTTTCCATTGGATAGTGTTTCTTACTTTGCGGAAGATTAGTTGACCATATAGTTGTGGGTCTATTTCTGGGTTCTATTTTGTTCCATTGACCAATGTGTCTGTTTTTGTTTAGGCATATCTCTTAAGACTTCACAAATCCAGATTTCTCTTCTGTACAAATGGTCTAATCACTAACTCAAAAAGTCAGAAATAATGTGTGTGTGTGTGTGTGTGTGTTCATGAAAATGCCTGGCAAATAATAGGGCGTGTGTGGTCGTTCTTTTGAAGAGTCTTATGTTCATGGGACAGTGAATCCAAGGAAAACCAAATGAAGGGCACCTATGAAGGGTATTGAGTAGACATCCTTCTCCGACACTGTTTCATCACCCAGAATGTTTACAGCATCTCTTATGTTCCACTGCTTATTAGTGAGAGAAGCTCCCAATGGAGTGGATACAGGGAAGGATAAAAAATTGGACTGACTAACAGAGGCAACCAATCTGCCATGGATTTCAAGCTGAATCTTTAAGTCACAAAACTGTCATATATGTGAATATCAATGAAACTAGTCCCTGAGGTGGAAGGATATCTTTGTTAGGTATCACTGCCAAATTTCATCATCCTATTTCTTTATACCTCAATGTACAACTCAGTTTCCCAACTTTGTCCCATGTGCTTACTTGGAGCCACATTTTGTTTCCGTTTATTGGCAGAATTTTTCACACATTCAGTGATATTTTGGTATCTTTTCTTGCCATAAATGAATCTTATATATCTTCCCGGTATTACTTTTGGCATCAAGAATTATATTCTGATACTGAAACACTCCTTCTTCTGTTCTAATTATAATTCTTTCTTTCATTGCAGAGCAAATGATCATCCTCAAATAGTAAAAATCATAAAAATAACAATGGCTACTATTTATTCAGGTTAAGTACCTTATATGTAGGGTCAGATTTAAATATCTCATATACAGGCATTAGTACTCTCACTTTATAGTTGAAGAAATAGAACTCAGAAGTTTTAAATAACTTGTCTAAAGTTGCAAAACTATTAAGTGCTGGACCCTGGTTTTGAACCCATGTGTGTATGACTTGAAAGCTTTTGCTCTCATCCAGTACAGAATATGTAAAACTGTTCGCTAAATGTTTGGCATTGATACATGAATTTCCCAAAATACTAACTTGGAATTTTCATCATTCTTTTTTACTTTTTCATTGAAATTTATGTAATTTCTTAATTATTAATTACAAACTCTTTTTAATAAAATTATTATACCTACTTATTGACTCAGATTATCAGATGTTATTTATTATTATTTATCTATTATTTCAATAGATAGATATATCATTTAATGGTAGTAGCCATATTGATCATTAGGCCTCACAATAATATGGTAGGCAGTTTCTAGTGTGGCTCACAATGACCCAGTTTCCTTATACTTATGCTTTTATGTAATTCCCTCCCCTTGAGTATAAGTTGAACCCAGTGACTTGCTTTTCATGAATAGAATTGGAATTATTAGAATATTTTGTTCTAATGAACAGAATATGGCAAAAGTGATACCATTTGTATGATTAGATTACAAAGGTGTATGCTTTCTATTGTGCTGTACTCTTTTTTTGCTGCTATTCTCTCTTCTCTCATTTAATAAAACAAACTGCCATAAAACAAGATGCTCTAAGGAGAGGCCCATGTGGCAAGGAACCAAGGAAGGCCTCCAGTCAATGGCTCACGAGAACCTAAGGCATCAATCCTGCAGCCCATTAGGAACCTAAACCTAATCCTGCCAGTACCACCTGAATAAAGGAGGAAGCACATTCTTCCCAGTTGACCCTACAGATGTAAGCAGCCTTGAGAGAAACCAATAGCCAGAGGACCCGTGTAAATCGTGTTTGGATTCATTACTCATAGTGACTGTGAGATAATAAATGTTTTTTTAAACCATTAAGTTTTGGGATAATTTGTTACACAGCAATAAATATCTTACATAAATAAGCTACTCATTTTTAACTGCTGTAGTCTGGTGGTTTGCTCTGACCAGGACCCTACATCAGAGTAAAATGTGACATTGAAGCAATTATGAAGTAAGTAAGCCTCAAAAAAACTTTGGTAATTCGGAGGAAAATATAAGTTGGCTCAATCTTTCTTTGCTCTTAGTTTGTCAAGATTTGGCAAACAGAGCAATGAGGAAAAAATCATATTTATTGTTGAAGACAAAGAAAAATCATGTTATCACAGATTTATAAAACAGTGAAAAAGCTTTCATTCTCACTTCAAGTCTTTGTCAAGAATGAGAACATACCCATGTTAAGATATTTACAGAGTGAAAATTGATAGTTTCACACAACTCTCCACTCTAAAACAACTTTGTATACTCTATGGCCTATAAAAAGATAAGTGTGGAGGTTTTTTTGTTTTGTTTTGTTTTTAGGGTTTTTTTTTCATACCCTATTAGAAATAGGGTATGAGTTTCCTGGAACTGTTGTAAGGAAGTACCATAATCTTAGTGGCTTAAAACAATAGAAATGTATTCTAAATTATAGAGACTGAAAGTTTGAAATCAAGATCTTGACAGGGCCAGGGCCTTACTCTCTTTGAAGACTCTAAGGCTCTGGGGAAGGAGCCTTCCTTTCCTTTTCTAGGTTTTGGTAGCCCTAGATGTTTTTGGTTGTGGCAATGTAACTCTAATCTCTGCCTCTGTCTGAACATAGGTGTTTTCTCTTAATGTGCCTTCTTCTATCTGTGTGTTCCTGAAATTTCCCTCTTCTTAAAAATACATTAGTCATATTGGATTAAGACTCATCTTAATCACCTCATCTTAACTTAATTATATCTGCAAAGACCCAGTTTCAAAATAATGTCACATTCAAAGATTTCTGGGGTTTGGACTTCAACATATTTTTTTGGTAGAGGACACAATTCAACCCATAACAAATAGTATTTCTTTCCTTTGTCTTATGAGGTCTTTTTTTTTTTCAGTATCTATCCTTGGCTTTGTTACATCAGTCAACTTTTTCTATGCCAGTCAAACAAATTATACTTTCTGTCATCCCACAGCTTACTATCCTGTTTTTCCTGCAATATTTTAATTGTTGTCCTCTTCAAGAGGTTATGGACAATGCTGTAGCAGAGTTTTCATTACATATAATTTTGTAAAATAATAGCTCTATCTAAAAGAAACATTTAGAAAAATCCTATCTTTTAAATAAGAATATTTTTTCCTTTATTACACTTCAACATTCTGGAATTTATTCTGAATTTAAGGGATCTGGATGTGGAATTCTGTATCATAGATTATGTTAATATAAGTTGTTGCAATATCAGCCACATATTTTCCTGTCATCCACAGGTTGGTTGATATTGCACCCCCTTTACAGAGTGAGATAATAAAATGATATTACTTCAAAGGAACAAAGTACAAAAGTAATTTGTATGCATTAATCGAAAACATATTTCTTACATATTGTGTTCTAGTTACTGAATTAATTAGAGGTAGCATTATTAATTGAAAGATTATAGACTTTAGAATCAGGCAAGCTTGAATTTCAACACTTGCTTCACCACATGCTAATAATTCAAAATATATTTCTTTCATCTATGAAATGGGATAGTAGTACTTAATGGACTTGTTTTGAAGATTACATATGATGGTATTAACAGGATCCTCTTGATATTGATAAAATGTTCTTGAGTCCTAGCAATTATATTTAATAAAGTCAAATTAGCAAAGAAAACCCTCAGAACTTCTGGTTTTATGTAAAATAAATATAGTGTTTACATTGATGGTTTGGATGATATAATCTATATAAATATATGGTACAGTATATGCCATTATACATATTAGGGTCCCCCACCACAGATATTGTAAGATGCAAAGACTCATGAAAGCTATTCTTAACTTTTGCAACATATAAGTTCATATAAGTGTACTTACTAGATCTTCTTTCATTCATTCATCCATTTACACATTAAAAATAACTTTATATGTGGTATAAATAATATTATGACATATGGAACACCTAGAATACCAATAAGAAATTGATGCACCAGAAAATCAACTAATTTTCTCAGGATAAAACAGCCCTTGAGATTCAGAGCTAGGATGCAAATCTAGATGTGTAAAGTCTAACAATTTTGATCCAGCCACCTCAGCAGCAAATTGATGTAATTCGGAGATGGAAGAAAGGAGAGGAGCTTCTGAAGTAAAACCAAAAGTATAGTAAGAGAAAATTAGAACCATATTCTATCAGGAATATGCCAAAGGTGCACTTCGAACATGAAATGGAGGTTCAGTAAAATAGATGTGTACCAGGTACACCCTGATCAACCAGAAGGAGTGGTCTAATTTTGGATTGGCAAACTCAGGAGACATAGTGTACTTTCCTCAATATCAAGTTTATTTCCTTGTAAGAACGGATACTGAACAGGACGTCTGCACAGCAGCATTGTAGTGATCTTATGATTCATAAATATAAATGCTAATGCCCAATCGCTCCATCCTTAGAACATGTGTGATCTCACTCTATGAGACTGGATTGGCACAGACTACTTCATTCAGTTCAAGAGATTCAGTGGCTCTTCAACTTTTGTACCTTGCAAGTCACATAGCTCCTTCAAGGGTAAAAAAGTAGTTCCTATTCTCCAGTGCAACTGTGTCTCATCAGTACTAGTTACACATCACTTGATAAACCCCATGACAGTGAAATATAGGTGCTTGTTCTGATTCATAGTGCTCGGGAAGACTTTGTTGGATCTAACTTGCGCCTATAAATTCCTTGAGATAGTGTTGCAAGGAAGACTGGACAAGGTTCAAATCCTCAGACATCTCTGAAGCTAGAGGATCATCACAAAACACACTGTTAGAGTAGGAATAGCTGTTCTAATAGAACAATTGTTTATAAGCCTTTTTTTCTATTTGGTATCAGATGGTAGATATAACATTCCTCCATTTGCTATAGTGGCTTTTCACTGCCCTTTAGAGGGCTTGGGAGGAGACATAGAGCATATAAGAAACTCAGGAACTCTAGGATTTGAAACATCTTTCTTAGAGATTTTGATACCATGTAATGCCCTTCCATTCTCCCATGGTATTCACATCTCTTCCCTTGGTTGAATATTACCAAATGACATTCAGCCTTTGACTTGGTATCCATGATTATTTTGTAAGGATTTGTATAAAAATGCTGCCTGTTTAAAACGTCTTCAAAAAAAAAAAAAAAAAAAAACTCTTCCTGAGCATAGATATTGCTGTAAATCTAGGATATGAGAACATTTCTCAGACAACTTGACATTTTCTGACTTATTAATAGAGGCTATGATTCTACACAAAATATTCTTGTAAATGAAAATTTAAAAAAGAAAAGTAATTGCAGGCGGTCTAATGATTATTATATTTTAGAAATTTTATTTTTTATTTTTTAAATTTTTTTATTGGAGTTCAATTTGCCAACATATAGCATAACACCCAGTGCTCACCCCATCAAGTACCCCCTTCAGTGCCCATCACCCAGTCACCCCAACCCCCCGTCCATCTCCCTTTCTACCACCCCTTGTTCGTGTCCCAGAGTTAGGAGTCTCTCATGTTCTGTCACCCTCTCTGATGTTTCCCACTCATTTATCTCCCCTTTATTCCCTTTCACTATTTTTTATATTCTCCAAATGAATGAGACCATATAATGTTTGTCCTTCTCCGATTTACTTACTTCACTCAGCATAATACCCTCCAGTTCCATCCACGTTGAAGCAAATGGTGGGTATTCATCGTTTCTAATGGATGAGTAATATTCCATTGTATACATATGCCACATCTTCTTTATCCATTCATCTTTCAATGGACACTGAGGCTCCACCACAGTTTGGCTATGGTGGACATTGCTGCTAGAAACATCGGGGTGCAGGTGTCCTGGCGTTTCACTGCATCTGTATCTTTGGGATAAATCCCCAGCAGTGCAATTGCTGGGTCGGAGGGCAGATCTATTTTTAACTCTATGAGGAACCTCCACACAGTTTTCCAGAGTGGCTGCACCAGTTCACATTCCCACCAACAGTGCAAGAGGGTTCCCCTTTCTCCACATTTTCTCCAATATTTGTGGTTTCCTGTCTTGTTAATTTTCCCTATTCCTACTGGTGTGAAGTGGTATCTCCCTGTGGTTTTAATATGTATGGCCAGTGATGTGGAGCATTTTCTCATGTGCTTATTGGTCATGTCTATGTCTTTGTGAAATTTCTGTTCATGTCTTTTGCCCATTTCATGATTGGATTGTTTGTTTCTTGGCTGTTGAGTTTACTAAGTTCTTTATAGATCTTGGATACTAGCCCTTTATCTGATAGGTCATTTGCAAATATCTTCTCCCATTCTGTAGGTTGTCTTTTCGTTGTTGACTGTTTCTTTTGCTGTGCAGAAGCTTCTTATCTTGATGAAGCCACAATAATTCATTTTTGCTTTTGTTTCTCTTGCCTTCATGGATGTATCTTGCAAGAAGTTGCTATGCCCAAGTGCAAAAAGGGTGTTGTCTGTGTTCTCCTCTAGGATTTTGATGGAATCTTGTCGCACATTGAGATGTTTCATCCATTTTGAATTTATCTTTGTGTCTGGTGTAAGAGAATGGTCTAGTTTCATTCTTCTGCGTGTGGATGTCCAATTTTCCCAGCACCATTTATTGAAGAGACTGTCTTTTTTTCCAGTGGATAGTCTTTCCTCCTTTGTCGAATATTAGTTGGCCATAAAGTTGAGGGTCCACTTCTGGATTCTCTCTTCTGTTACATTGATCTATGTGTCTGTTTTTGTGCCAGTACCTCACCATCTTGGTGACCCCAGCTTTGTAGTACAACCTGAAATCTGGCATTGTGATGCCCCCAGATTTGGTTGTCTTTTTTAATATTCCCCTGGCTATTCAGGGTCTTTTCTGATTCCACACAAATCTTAAGATGATTTGTTACAACTCTCTGAAGAAAGTCCATGGTATTTTGATAGGGATTGCATGAAATGTGTAAATTTCCCTGGGTAGCATTGACATTTTCCTAATATTAATTCTGCCAATCCATGAGCATGGAATATTTTTTCATCTCTTTGTGTCTTCCTCAATTTCTTTCGAAGTGTTCTGTAGTTTTTAGGATATAGATCCTTTACCTCTTCGATTAGGTTTATTCCTGGGTATCTTATGCTTTTGGGTGCAATTGTAAATGGGATTGACTCCTTACTTTCTCTTTCTTCAGTCTCATTGTTAGTGTATAGAAATTCTGCTGACTTCTGGGCATTGATTTTGTATCCTGCCACACTGCCAAATTGCTGTATGAGTTCTAGCAATCTTGGGGTGGAGTCTTTTGGGTTTTCTATGTACAGTATCATGCTATCTTCAAAGAGGGAGAGTTTTGACTTCTTTGCCAATTTGAATGCCTTTATTTCTTTTTGTTGCCTGATTGCTGAGGCTAGGACTTCTAGTACTATGTTGAATAGCAGTGGTGAGAGTGGACATCCCTGTCTTGTTCCTGATATTAGGGGAAAGGCTCCCAGTGTTTCCCCATTGAGAATGATATTTGCTGTGGGCTTTTTGTCGATGGCTTTTAAGATGCTGAGGACTGTTCCCTCTATCCCTACACTCTGAAGAGTTTTGATCAGGAATGGATGCTGTATCTTGTCAAATGCTTTCTCTGCATCTATTGAGAGGATCATATGGTTCTTGTTTTTTTTCTCTTGTTGATATGACCAATCACATTGATTGTTTTATGAGTGTTGAACCAGCCTTGCATCCCAGGGATAAATCCCACTTTGTCATGGTGAATAATCTTCGTAATGTATTGTTGGATCCTATTGGCTAGTATCTTGTTGAGAATTTTTGCATCCATGTTCATCAGGGATATTGGTCTATAATTCTCCTTTTTGGTTGGGTCTTTGTCTAGTTTTGGAATTAAGGTGATGCTGGCCTCCTAGAATGAGTTTGGAAGTACTCCATCTCTTTCTATCTTTTGGAACAGCTTTAGTAGAATAGGTATGATTTCTTCTTTAAACGTTTGATAGAATTCCCCTGTGAAGCCACCTGGCCCTACCTTTTGTGTCTTGGGAGGTTTTTGATAACTGCTTCAATTTCCTCCCTGGTTTTTGGCCTGTTCAGATTTTCTGTTTCTTCCTGTTTCAGTTTTGGTAGTTTGTGGTTTTCCAGAAGTGCATCCATTTCTTCTAGATTGCCTAATGGCGTATAGCTGCTCATAATAAGTTTTTAAGATAGTTTGTATTTCCTTGGTATATTGGTAGGGATCTCTCTTTTCTCATTCATGATTTTATTAATTTGAGTCTTTTCTCTCTTCTTATTAATAAGGCTTGCTAATGGTTTATCTATCTTATTAATTCTTTCAATGAACCAACTCTTGGTTTTGTTGATCTCTTCCACTGTTCTTCTGGTCTCTATTTCATTGAGTTCTGCTTGAATCTTATTCACTCTCTTCTGCTGGGTGTAGGATCTATTTGCTGTTTTTTCTCCAGCTCCTTTAGGTGCAAGGTTAGCTTTTGTATTTGAGTTCTTTCCAGTTTTCGGATACTTGCTTGTATTGCAATGTATTTCCCCTTCAGGACTGCTTTGTTGTATCCCAAAGATTTTGAATGGTCGTATCTTCATTCTGATTAGTTTCCATGAAACTTTTTAATTCTTCTCTAATTTCCTGGTTAACCCTTTCATCTTTTAGTAGGATGGTCCTTAACCTCCACATGTTTGAAATCCTTCCAAATTTCTTCTTGTGATTTAGTTCTAATTTCAAAGCATTATGGTCTGAAAATATGCAGGGGACAATCCCAATCTTCTGATATCAGTTAAGACCTGATTTGTGACCCAGTATGTGGTCTATTCTGGAGAAAGTTCCATGTGCACTTGAGAAGGATGTTTATTCAGTTGCGTTTGGATGTAAAGTTCTGTAAATATCTGTGAAATCCATCTGGTCCAGTGTATCATTTAAAGCTCTTGTTTCTTTGGAGATGTTGTGCTCAGAATATCTGTCAATTGTAGAAAGTGCTACATTCAAGTCACCAAGTATAAGTGTACTCTTATCTAAGTATGTCTTAACTTTGGTATTAATTGATTGATATACTTTGCAGTTCCCGCATCCGGGGCATAAATATTCGTGATTGTTAGGTCCTCTTGTTGAATAGATCCTTTAAGTACGATATAGTGTTCCTCTTCACCTCTTACTACAGTCTTTGGGATAAAGTTTAATTGATCTGATATAAGGATGGCTACCCCTGCTTTCTTTTAGGACCATTTGAATGGTAAATGGTTCTCCAACCTTTTATTTTCAGGTGTAGGTGTCCTTATGTCTAAAATGAGTCTCTTGTAGACAGCAAATAGATGGGTCTTGCTTTTTATCCAGTCTGAAACCCTGTGCCTTTTGATGGGTTCATTAAGCCCATTCACGTTCAGAGTTACTATCGAAAGATATGAATTTAGTGTCATCATGATCCCTATTCAGTCCCTGTTTTTGTGGATTGTTTCCTTGGACTTCCTCTTTCTATTACAGAGTCCCCCTTAGTATTTCTTGGAGAGCTGGTTTGGTGGTCACATATTCTTTCAGTTTCTGCCTGTCCTGGAAGCTCTTTATCTCTCCTTCTATTCTATGAGAGCCTTGCTGCAGGTTCTTCTCATTTAGGACCCTGAATATATCCTGCCAGCCCTTTCCGGCTGCCAGGTCTCTGTGGAGAGGACTGCTGTTATCCTAATGCTTCTCCCCATAAAAGTTAGAGATTTCTTGTCTCTTGCTGCTTTAAAGATCTTCTCTTTATCTTTGGAATTTGCAAGTTTCACCATTAAATGTCGAGGTGTTGAGGAGTTTTTATTGATTTTAGAGGGTTAATCTCTCTATCTCCTGCATCTGAATGCCTATTTCCCTCCCCAAGTTAGGGAAGTTCTCTGCTATGTTTTGTTCAAATACATATTCTGGATCTCTGTCCCTTTTGGGGCCCTCAGGAACCCCAATTAAACGTAGATTTTTCCTTCTGAGGCTGTCATTTATTTCCCTTAACCTATCCTCATGATCTTAATTGCTTTTCTCTTTTTTTCCTCAGTTTCCCTCCTTGCCATCAACTTGTCTTCTATGTCACTCACTCATTCTTCTACCTCATTAACCGTCATTAGGACCTCCAGTATGGATTGCATTTCATTTAATTGATTTTTAATTTCTACCTGATTAGATCTAAATTCTGCAGTCATGAAGAGTCTTGAATCCTCTAGGCTTTTTTCTAGAGCCACTAGTAGCCTTATAATTGTGCTTCTGAATTGGCTTTCTGACATCGAATTGTAATCCAAAGTTTTGTAACTCTGTGGGAGAGAGGACTGTTTCTGATTCTTTTGAGGTGAGTTTTTCCTTCTAGCCATTTTGCTCAGTACAGAGTGGCCAAAAACAAGTTGTACTGGAAAAAGGAGAAAAAGAGAGAAAAAAAAAAGAAGAAGAAAAAAGGGGGGGGGGACAAACAGAAAACAAAAAACAAGGAGGGGTATCCTCTGATTCTGTATCCTGTAAATCCCTTGACTTCCCCTGGAACTTTCCAGTGCTGCTTGGTCAATAACTTGGTTTTCCCCTGTCCTTCCAACTGGTCTTCTGGGGGAGGGGCCTGCTGTGCTGTTTCTCAGGTGTGTGCACCTGGGGGAGCTGCCCCGCCCCTGCCAGGTGCATGGTTCAGTGGGAGATGTTTATCCTGTGAGCCCCCTGCTCAGTTCCAGGCACAAGGTGACACCAGGAGGAACAACAACAGTGGCGGCAGCCAGCTCTCAGCCCTGGAGTCAGCTCCTGCAGTAACTACTGCATCTCTGAGTCCGCAGGGGCCCCGGATGCTGGGGTGGGTGGCACAGTTCTGCACAGCTTGAGGCATCCCAGTGGCAGGAGCGCCCTCGCTGTCCTGTGCCCTCGCGGCCTCTGCCTGTCCTGGTGGGAGTGCCAGATCCTGGGCTGTGTGCCCCCCGCCCTGGGCTCCGGGGTCTGTGCCGCTGGAATCAGGCTCCCAGGGCCGCACAGTCCCCTCCTTGTGGAGCCGCAGCCTGAGCCACCACCTGAGCCGCCTCCGGAGCTGCTCCCGGGCCCGCCTGGCACGGGCTGCAGCCCTTTAGGGGGCCTGGCCACGGGGTGTGGCGCCCTCTCCCCCGTTGGTAAAGCTCCTGCTTCTCCCGGACGGTGCTTTCCTCTGTTTTAGAAATTTTAAGTTGGCTTTTATATCAGTTCTGTGAATTTTCACTTATTTCTCTCCATTCTGTATGAGGACAGATGTAAATTTATCACTGAAATGAGAATCAAATAAATCACCATGATAAGCTCAACTCTTGTTCTTTTGCTTAAAACAAAATATAAGTGTTACTGAAGAGGAAACATTAAGACTTGGCTTTAATTATAGCTTTGAACATCAATGAAGAGAATTTATGCAACATAATAGACCACACAGAAAGTGAGTATGTGCACAATGTATGTATTGACTATTTATGGAAGTCATAATAATATCTATAAATAAAAGATCCTTGCAGTTAACATAGAATGAAGAAGCAATGGCTCAAAAAATAAATAATGAGGCACTTTTTTCTTTCCTTTAACTCTCCAGGAAAAGCCTGCTTAATTAAAGATATTTATTATAATTTAATCAAAAAACCCAAATTCTATGTGTCCTACATCAACTGCTACAGTATTCTCTGTCATAGGCCTCATGGGTCTGAAGACTTTGACTTGTTAATGAAGTCATCAAAGGAATAGGCTAAGTCTTTAGTTAAAACTGTTTGTTCCAAGATGCTCTGCAAAATATGCTCCAGGCTTTTCCAAGGCGAATCTTTCATTTTTTCCCTCTTAACTTAAAACTAAAGCCTCCTTGTCATGCTTAATTAAACATCTGAATCAAATTAATTATTTTGTAACCAGACTGGTGTGTATGATGTAAATTTCAAATTTAGCATTGGCCATTAACTGAAGAGACAGTTTTTTCTTTATAAAATATGGTTATATCTTTTGTATGACTTCAATGATACAATATATAGAAATTGGGATGAACATAAAAATTTCCCAAACTTATACACAGGATAAAAATAAGAGATATTCTAACATGCTTAGCAAGGAGGAATATATTATATTTATAAACTCTAAGCAACTGATGTGTGTGTGTGTGTGTATGTTTATACTCAAACTCCTCTCATGAAATTAAGAGGGAATTTCCTCCTTTCTGTGAGTCATCCCTCTGCCTCTGTGTAAACTGTAAACATACTTATGTAAGAAAATGCCTGATGAAATTTTCCTACTGATTCTTATTATTTTAGAACATCAAAAATGATTATTGTCAAAGAAAGCCTAATTTTGAAAAATGACATCCATCTGCTCAATTTTTTTTATTGGCCTGCTGACAATTCACTTTGAGATCATCTGGGTCAGGGCCTGTTACTTTGCACTGAGAAGCAAATTATGCAAATAGGTAACTGATTCATATAATGTTACATTTTGGGAATTCTAACTCTCTCAGTCTTAAAGGATGGCCAGAAGTCAAAAGTAATACATACTCTGTGTCCATAATTTGATTTTCTGTAGTATTATTTCATGTAATGTTTTTGCATCCTCATAGATAATATTTAGAAGATTCAACTACTAAAAACACTCCAGATCCTGTAAAAGACAATTGAAGCAAATATGAGTAGGAGCTAGGCTCCAAAGCTTGTACAAGTTTCTGCCTGTGTCATGTAGAGTATTGTACCATACAGTTTTTAAATGTCAATTTCTGTCATTTTGCATTAAAGATAAATCTTGCAAATGAAGTCTTAATCTCTTTATTGTTGACAGCTTGTGGGGGAAAAGCTATGTAATTTAACCACCTTAAATAATTCCCAGAGCAGTTTCCCTTTGCACAGGTAAATTGCCTTAATTCTCTTATCCTTAGAATCACCAGAATTCTCCTTTACACACAAATTGAAATTTTTCACATGTGTACTCCAACAGCTGTTCATATTTCCAAGCATAAGTGGACTAGAACAGTTTGACTCTGTATAATATCTTAGTTATCATGAAATATTTTTTTATAAATTGAATAAAATAGAAGAATTGCATGCTCTAATGTATTAGGGGAAAGATTGAATTACTAGTCTTTAAAGAGGGTGAAGTGTTATGATAATAAAACATTTTTAAATATAAACTCTCTCCTAAGCCCCTCTATATAAGATCTGAATTGTAGAATAAGTTTTGGCCTTGCCACTTGATTGCTCAGTGACCTCGGGGTAAGGCGTGTACAAATTCTGGGTCTGAGTTTATTTATCTAAAATGTAAAATGGCAATAATTTTTCCTCTCCAAACTGTCTAGTAGACAGCTTGTAGGGATGAAAATTAAAGAAACATTGAATGTGTGAACAATTTGCCGACTGTGAGGTGAGTATAAGACTAAGGTTAAAAAAATTAAAAAAAATCTTTGTGAAGAAGTTTCTTTCTCGTGGTTTGAATCAGATACTTTTATTGGAATATTAAATTTTTAAAACCAAATTGTTAACTGTACAGAATATTAAAATACTAATAAATTAGATGAGGTATAAAGTTCATATATTTGTATAAAAGTTCTTTTTTTAATAAAAAAATTTTTGGGATGCCTGGGTGGTTTCAGTCGGTTAAGCATCTGCCTTGGGCTCAGGTCATGATCCCGGGGTCCTGGGGTTGAGCCCCACATTAAGCTCCCTGCTCAGCAGGGAGTCTACTTCTCCCTCTCCCTCTGCTGCTCCCCCACCTCATGCTCTCTCTCTCTCTCAAATAAATAAATAAAATCTTTTAAAAAATAAAATAAAAAATTCTTTCCCTTTAGATAGTATCTTTCCTTCATGTGTTTTGTTACATTCACTTGGAAAATTCTATAATTAAAGGACAATAACACAACGTTTTAAATGTAAATTTTCAGGCAAATCGACCATTTTATTCTCTAATAGAAAAGTAAATTTATTTAATATATTCAGTGTTTAACTTCTTCTTAATTATGTTTTGTAAAGGAGACAATTTGACCCCAAGGCCTAATTTTTGGAGGAGATAAAAGATGCAGAACATCAATATTAAATCCCAATAATTGAAATTTGGTAGATTTATATTTAGAATTACATTAAGAGATTTAAAATGATAAAGAGAATATTAATGTGTCCAATGGCAAGTATAGAATTAAATGATCCCTGACAAATAATATCAGTTCATTTTACAAATTTTGTAAATGCTTATATTAGGTATGAATTGTTTGAATCTTATCTTTCATCAAATACCTTGTTTTCCATTAATATTGCTGTGTACAATGCCTTTTAAGTTGAAAGAATGAATCATTTATCTCATCTTCAAATAAAAAAGAGTCCAAAATATTTGTAAAATAGAAAAGTCCATTTCTGCCTCTGTGTGTGGTTAGTTGCATAAAATAATAACATATCTATTAATTAATAAAGAAATATCTCTTGTAGTCTAGAAATTTCAACAATATTTGTTCTTCCAAACCATGAGCATGGAATGTCTTTCCATTTCTTTGTGTTGTCTTCAATTTCTTTCATCAATGTTTTATGTTTTTTTAAAAAAGATCTTTTACTTCTTTGGTTAAGATTATTACTAAGTATTTTATTATTGAATGTCTATACTACCCAAAGCAATCTACACATTTAATGCAATCCCTATCAAAATACCAATAGAATTTTTCACAGAATTAGAACAAACAATTTTGTGTGGAACCACAAAAGACCCCGAATAGTTAAAGCAATTTTGAAAGAGAAAATCAAAACTGGAGGCATTCAAGTTACATTACAAAGAATTAGTGATCAAAACGATTGGTAGTGGCACTAAAACAGACACATAAATCAATGGAACAGAATAGAAAACCCAGAAATAAACCCACAATTATATGGTCAATTAATCTTTGACAAATCTGGAAAGAATATTCAATGGAAAAAAACAGTTTCTTCAACAAATGGTATTGAGAAAACTGGAGAGCAACGTGAAGAAAAATGAAGTTGGACCACTTTCTTACACCGTACACAAAATAAACTCAAAATGGATTAAAGATCTAAACGTGAGACCTTGAAACCATAAAAATCCTTGAAGAGAGCACAGGCAAGAATCTCTCTGACATTGGCTGTAGTGACATTTTTCTAGATATGCCTCTTGAAGCAAGGGAAACAAAAGCAAAAATAAACTATTGGGACTACATCAAAATAAAGTTTCTGCACAGCTAAAAAAACAATCCATAAAAGCCAACCTACTGAATGGGAGAAGATATTTACAAATGACATATCTGATAATTGGTTAGTATCCAAAAAAATAAAGAACTAATAGAACTCAATACCCAAAAAACAATAGTCCAATTAAAGGGTGGGCAGAAGACATGAACAGACATTTCTCCAAAGAAGATATACAGATAGCTAACAGGCACATGAAAAGATGGTCAGGATCATTCATTAGTCATCAGGGAAATGCAAATCAAAAGTGCAATGAGGTATCAGCTCACACCTGTCAGAATGGCTAAAATAAGAAACACAGGAAACAAGCGTTAGTGAAGATGTGGAGAAAAAGGAAACTTCATGCACTGTTGGTGAGAATGCAAACAGATGTAGCCACTGTGAAAAACAGTATGGAGGTTTCACAAATAATTAAAAATAGAACTACCCTATGATCCAGGAATCACACTACTGGGGGTTTACCTAAAAAATACAAAAACATTAATTCAAAGGGATACATGCATCTCTGTGTTTATTGCAGTATTATTTACAATAGACAAACTATGGAAGCAACCCAAGTGTCCATCAAGAGATGAGTAAATAAAGAAGATGTGATATATATACAATCCAGCCATAAAAAGGAGTGAAATCTTGCCACTTGCAATGATGTGGGTAGAGGCAGAGAATATAATGCTAAACAAAATAAGTCAACCAGAGAAAGAAATACTATATGATTTCATTCATATGTGAAATTTAAAAAGCAAAACAAATTAGCAAAAGGGGAAAAGAGAGGCAAACCAAGAAAAGAAGCAGACTTAACTATAGAGAACACACTGAGGTTTACCTGAGGGGAGGTGGGTGGGGGTAGGTGGGTGAAATAGGTGAGGAGGATTAAGGAGGACACTTGTGATGAGCATCAGATGATGTGTGGAAGTGTTAAATCACTATATTATACATCTGAAACTAATATTACACTGCATGTCAACTAACTGGAATTTAAATAAAAATGAAAAAAAACATCAAAACAAAACAGAAATTAACAAGAGTTGTTAAGGATGTGGAAATATTGGAACCCTTGCACATTGTTGTTGGGAATGTAAAATGTTGTAGCCATAGGGCAAACACACTATGGAAGTTCCTAAAAAAATTAAAAATAGAACTACCGTGTGACCCAGCAATTACACTTCTGGTTATTTATCCAAAATAACTGAAATCAAGATCCTGAGGTGACATCTATATTCCATGTTCATTGCAGCATTATTCATAATACCCACAATGTCCATTAACAGATGAATAGATGAAGAAAATACAGTAGACATTTACAATAGAATATTATTTGGCCATAAAAAGTAGGCAATTCTGTTATATGCTACAATGTAAATGAACCTTGAGGACATTATGCTAAGTGAAGTAAACCAGTCACAGAATGACAAATACTGCATGATTCCACTTATAAGAGGAATCTAAAATAGCCAAACTCATACAAGCAGAGAGTAGAAAAGTGGTTGCCAGGGGCTGGAGTGGGCAGGGCAAATGGGAAATTGCTATCCAACGGGTACAAAGTTTGTCATGTAAGATGAAAAATGTGTAGAGCTATGCTATACAACATTGTGCTTATAGTTAATATTTTTCTGTACCCTTAAAAATTTAAGAGGGTGGATATCACGTTATATGTTTTTTTTACCACAATAAAGAAGTATAACAATCACTGAAAGAGCAATGAAATATTACAAAACCAAACAAAGACAAAACACACACACAAATACATGGTTGGTTCAAAATAGCACTGCTTCTGAAATATTTATTCAGAGAAGAGAATTATTTTTGCAAATTTGCATAAAATTTTCCCAAAGACATGGCATCCTTTCAGTAAAACAAGTGTTTCCAAAGAGATGTTCTGAAATCTGTTATCCTGCATATATCAGTAGCAACATAATTCCACTTAGAAAAAAGGCAAATACTTCTAATTTATCTGGGCTTTTTTTCCATTCCAATAAACATAGATGTGTTTCCCAATTCTAAAACTTTACTCTTATGACACATTTTTCCTATGGCAAGTATTTTGAAAAGTAGGAAATGTATGTCTAGCTCTATGTCAAAAAGAAGATATTAGTTTTTCCTTTCCTATAATTGTGAGATGAAAACAAGTTTGGATTTATACATAACTTCATTGTGTATCCTGCGAATGTATTTATACAACTTCACCAAAAACCAATCTTTACCTCAATAGTGAAATCATGCAGTTCTATATTTCACTGTGTTCTCTCTAGTTCTCTGCACTACTGTTAAAGTGTTCCTTCTTTTATCTTCTTTTGAAATGTTTTATGGAGATTAAAGCCTAACTTCAGGACTTCAGGTTAAGTACCAGAGAATGAAATAGGCTGGAAGAGATAGAGATGTGCAAGAACATAAGCTGTTCCGATAGGACTGAAAATTAAAGTTGCATGTGGCTTCTTAACTAACATGGTGGAGTTTTGCTTTATACACCCACAACTCTTTTAGAAAATGTTTCTTGAAAGAATCCTGGTGTCAAAGGAATTCTTTAAAACTTGGAAATTAGGCAAAAATATAGATAGCATGTCTGTTCGATGTCACACGGTGGTGAAGGCCATCTGAGGATTATGTAAGGGAATGTGCTTTGTTCATTTTTAATCTTTTAACAAGTAACCTTATGTGTTTATATGTGAAGAAATGAGTTGAATAAAATTAAGTTTGCAATTATTATTTAATATTTTCAAGAAAGACTTGAATCCACTCTAAAATTTATACTTACACTGACAATCATTAGGATATATTGTCAAAATATTCATACAGAAATAAACTCTTGGGCACCTCTGGTGGCTCAGTGGTTTAGCGCCGCCTTCAGCCCAGGGCCTGGTCCTGGGGACCCGGTTAGGCTCCCTGCATGGAGCCTGCTTCTCCCTCCGCCTGTGTCTCTGCCTCTCTCTCTCTCTCTCTCTCTATCTGTCTCTCATGAATAAATAAATAAAATCTTTAAAAAAAAAGAAACTCTTGTTGTCTTTCCCCCCAGATGATAATTTTATATTTCTCCAGAGAGACTCTACATAGTCTTTAAAATACACATATGAGTAAAATCTAGTTGGTTTACATTCTTAGAAAGAGGGTGGCTTTCTCTGACTTATTTTGCTTATTCACTTATTTCTCTTAGTGTAATACTCTCTAGCTCCATTCATGTGGGTGTAAATGGCAAGATCTGGATAATAGCCATCCTAACAGATGTGAAGTGATATCTAATTGTTTTCATTTACATTTCCCTGATGATTATTCATGTTGAGCCCTTTTAATATATCTGTTGGTTATCTGTATGTCTTCAGTAGAGAAATGTCTATTCAGGTCTTTTGCCTGGGTTTCTATTACATTGTTAGTGGTGTTGGTTTTTTTTTCCCCCCACTATTGAGTTGTAGGAGTTCCTTATAACTTTTGACTATTAACCCTTTAGGACTTCTATGGTTTACACATATTTTCTCTGTAGGTTACTGTTTACTCTTGATTATTTCCTTTGCTGTGCAGTAGCTTTTTAGTTTGATGTAGTCCCACTTACCTATTTTTGCTTTTGTGGCTTATGCTTTTTGTATCATATCTAAGAAATCATTGCCAAGACCAATATTATGCATCTTTCCCTTATGTTTTCTTTAGGAGTTTTATAGTTTTAGATCTTATGTTCAAGTCTTTAATACATTTTGAGTTTATTTTTGTGTATGTTGTGACATAATTTCATATTTTTTTGCATGTGGATATCCAAGACCATTTTGTGAAGAGACTTCCTTTCCTCATTGTATATTCTTAACACCCTTGGAGAAGATCAATTGACAATCTAGGTGTAGGTTTATTTCTTTGGTCTCTATTCCACTCCATTGGACTATACATCTGTATCTATGCCAGTACCATACTGTTTTGATTATAATAGTTCTGTAATATGTTTTGAGATCAAGAAGTGCGATAGCTCCAGCTTTTGTTCTTTCTGAACATTGCTTTATCTATTTGAGATCTTTTGTGATTCCATATGAATTTTAGGATTGGTTTCTTTTCTATTTCTGTAAAAAATGCCATTGGAAGCATCACATTGGATCAGTAGATTGCTTTGGGTAGTAGAAACATGTTAATAATATTAAGTCTTCCTATCCATAAACATAGATGTCTTTCTATTTGTTTGTGTCTTCTTTAATTTATTTCAACAATGTTTTATATAGCCTCAGTGTATAAATATTTGGTCTCCTTGGTTAAGTTTAGTCCTATTTTATTCTTTTTGGTGCTATGGAAAATGGGATTGTTTTCTTAATTTCCTTTTTGGACTATACATTATTCATGTATAGAAAAGCAATTGCTTTTTTCATGTTCATTTTCTGTACTGCAAATTTACTAAATTTTTTATTAGTTCTAACAACTTTTTCTAGAATCTTTAGGGTTTTCTACATAAAAGATTGTGTCAACTCTGAACAGAGGTAACTTTAATTCTTCCTTTCAGATTTGGATTTTTTTTTCTTACCTAATTGCTCTGGTTAGGATTTTTAGAACTATTGTGAATAGAAGTAGTGAGAGTGGGCATCCTTCACTGATGAATAGAGATGTAAAAATCCTCAACAAAATACCAGCAAGCCAAATTATAGAGCACATTAAGAGAATCATACACCACAATATGGTGGAACTGATCCCTAGACTTCAAGGATGAGTCAACATATGAAAATCAATCAATGTGATACTCCACATTAAGAGAATGAAGTTATTCCCCCGGCTTGGGTATGTGCTTGCTTGTGTGCTCTCTCTCTCAAATAAATAAGTAAAAGATCTAAAAAAAAAAAAAAAAGAAGAGGAAAAAGCATAGAGAAACATCTTCCAGTTTCAGGGCTTATAGGGTTGAAAAAGCAAGTGATTCTGAAATACAGACAGTAATAGAAATGTTTAAGAAATGCTTTGAGCAAAAAAGGGTTGATTAAAACTCAGAATTGCATCAAGTGTCAAATCAAGAGTTGATCACCACACAAATTGTTGAAACATGAGAATGGATCAAATTACCTCTGAGCAAATATCTGAGTCTCACAATGAAGATTGCAGTACCCAGAAACTCCTTTCAGTTAAACAGAATGTCTTGAAAAGAAAATAATGTCATATTCTCATGGCACCAGCAATTAAATCCAGAAGGATAAGAACAGGGCCTAAAACTCAAAGAACATCTCTCTATATATTTATATATATAAAATATATATTATATATATAAATACTATATATAATATATATAATTTATTATATAATATATATAATTATTATATTATATATAATTATAATATATATAAAAATACATATTTATATTTGACCATCATGCTTACACCCTAAACTTATACAGTGATGTATATCAATTATTTCTCAATAAAAATATCAAAGAACA
Source organism: Vulpes lagopus (assembly GCF_018345385.1). NCBI lineage: Eukaryota > Metazoa > Chordata > Mammalia > Carnivora > Canidae > Vulpes > Vulpes lagopus. The sequence continues at coordinate 22,751,242 of NC_054848.1, forward strand.
ATAGCAAACAGGAAGATTTTGTTTAGCAAAGAACTGTAGGTGTGACTGTTGGCACATGGAGCTTACTGAAATCAAGCAGTAAGAAGCTGGCCAAGTTCTGGAGAAAATCCGGAATAAAAGAGGCTAATTTACTGAGATTTAAAACCATACTTTGAAAAAAATAAAATAAAAATAAAAATAAAATAAAATAAAACCATACTTGGTTCTCAAACTTTATATAAACAGAAAGAAGACTGAAAAAAAAAAAACTGGACAAGGAGAACATATTCTCCAGAGCTCAGTTTTCCGACGAAGCTAAGAGGGAGAACAGAAAAGGGGGGACTTTTTGGACAGAACCAATGGCTCAGGAGAACAGTGGTCTAGGAGGCAGAGGTGGAGTCCAACAAAGGAAAATTGTCTACCCACTGGGTAGTGGTCTTTTGTATAGTCTGCCTAGTAAGATTTCAAAACTGAAGTAGATGATTCTTCTATTTTCTTAAAATTTATTTATTTATTTATTTAATTTAAGGTTGTATTTATTTATTCATGAGAAACACAGAGAAAGAGAGGCAGAGACACAGGCAGAGGGAGAAGCAGGCTCCATGCAAGGAGCCCGACGTGGGACTCGACCCTGGGTCTCCAGGATCACGCCTTGGGCTGAAGGCGGCGCTAAACCGCTGAGCCACCCAGGCTGCCTTTTTTTTTTATTTTTTAAAATATTTTATTTATTTATTGGAGAGAGAGAGAGGGAGAGAGAGAGAGGGAAAGAGCAGGAGGAGGGGCAGAGGGAGAGGGAGAAGCAAACTCCCCGCTGTGCAGGGAGCCCAAGATGGGGAGACTCCAGGATCATGACCTCACCCTAAGGAAGACGCTTAACTGACTGAGCTACCCAGGTGACCCTATTCTATTTTTAAAATAGGAGTGTTTATTGTACACAGCCTATCTCTGTTGCACCAGTATAACTGGTTGAGTGTGGGCAAATAGCCTTCTTTTTGGTCATAATAAAATACCTTAATCTCTCTTTGTCTCCATTCATACTGACATTTATTCATTCAACACATATTTATTTTCTATGTATTCAGCACTGTAACTGTAATAGTGAACAAGATGTGTGTATATAGCTCAGTTTGATGAAGCTTGCTTTCTACTGGAAAAAGATGTAAGTCCTCTTCACTATGTAAAGAAATTTGAAATACCACATAACATACAAATGCAGTGTAAAAAATTTGGAAAATAAAGGGAAGAAGTAAAAGTTAAGTCAACCCCTATCACACTACCATCATACAGCATGACCTTTACTCCCAACAGTGTGACCACTTTCAAAAGCAATTCTGGTCATGACATGCCAATCCTTTGCCTAAAATTCTTCCAAATTCTTCAATAGCTCCCCACTGGCCATAGGCAGCCTCCGAACACCTCAACAAAGCTTAACAGCACTTTGTACCCTGTCCTCTGCCTACCCAAAGGTTCCTTTAACTTGTCTCTCCTATTCTCACTTCGACCACCTTCCTCACATTTTTCTGGAGCCATCCAATAACTTGATTTTGCCAGAGTGCCATACCCTTTCATACTCTGCTGAGACACCCCTGGATCTGCTGTATACTTCTATAATGCGAATGTCACCCAATTACAGATTTTTATTTATCTCTTTCTTTACTGAGCTCCTGCGGATAGAAAAGACATTGACCTTTAAATTTCCAGTATCTATCATACTTGATGCATAGTAGGTGTCCACAAATATTTGTTGAAATGACAAAATAAAAGCAGAGATATGTATTATACCTTAAAATATAGAACAAACAAAATGTATTTTGAATTTTTAGAATTTAGTCATTACAAGTTGTTACTTGTAATAATTACATTGTCTTGAGGGACATATAAAATTACTGATGTCCAATGTCACCGTAATTTAAATACACTTATTGAAAATCTGCAAAAGCACTCCCCCTATAAGAATAGCATCCCAAATAGAACACTGCCTTCTGAAAAAAAAAAATGTGCTTACAAATTTGACAATGTTTATTTCTACAGAAAAACTAAACCTAATAAATACATAACAAAATATTAATTGTTTTTAAACTGTGCTTTGACCAATGTACTTCGAGCTTGGCTCTATGCTAAGACAATCTTGAACGTGAGGTAAGTTTCTGATATTCTTTTGGAATGGGCATTTACTATTTGACACAGAGAATATTGTACCTTAACACTTCCTAATTCTTTCTCTGTATAGTAGAATATAAAAAAAACACTGATAGAATCTCTTCTAAGGAGGAAACACAAGTACAGACTGTAATATCTTTCTCTGTTATATTTTGAAATGAAAACAAAATGAGGGTCCTCTCATGCCTTCCCTTTCCATAAGTACTTGGAAATAAAAATTCAAACTATTTTTTGCCTTTCTCATTTGACAGATGCATATTAAAATTACTGTTATTTGTTGCACCTTTTCCTGAATAATAGTTCTTCACAAAACACTGTTATTTGTAAAATGTAAACAGTTTATTCACATGTAGAGGTGTTCTGTAGATGGAATCTAGTATGACGGTTTGTATAGTTGGTATATTTTCAAAACTGAATGTTTTTGCTGAATGTACAGAGAGAAGAATTTACAGTATGAACAAAACTTATAAAAATCAGAACAAAAAGATATAGAGGATTGGCTAGAGGTCTTTCAGTAGGGAAGGGTAGGGATTATCTGAAATAACAAAGAACAATGGCTTCAGTTTTTGTTATCCCAGATTGTTTAATCCTCTGTTAGTCATAGTTTATGCACAGAAATGGCAAAAAATGTATTCAACTATAAAACTGTGGTAGTTACTTGGATAACATTTAATTTTATAGCCTATGGAGAATTCATGTTAAATGTTTAAGGCAGAATATGGAAAAGACCTATAAGTTTTCATTAGACATTTTGCTGAAAACAATACAGCAAAATGAATTAAGTAAATGAAACAAAGTTTTACTGTTTACTTTTTTAAATTATTTATTTATTTATGATAGTCACACAGGGAGAGAGAGAGAGGCAGAGACACAGGCAGAGGGAGAAACAGGCTCCATGCACTGGGAGCCCGATGTGGGATTCGATCTCGGGTCTCCAGGATCACGCCCTGGGCCAAAGGCAGGCGCCAAACCACTGCGCCACCCAGGGATCCCAAGTTTTACTGTTTAAATATCATTTTAGTCATTCCAAACTACTTGTATCGTTCTAGACTCTGCCAGTCACTCATAATCTAGCAAAGGAGAGCCACTTACAAACTGATTACACTCTAATGTGCTAAAGTCAACAATGGAAGAACCCTATAAGGGAAAGAACAGTGTATATTTGTATGTGTGCAGGCATGTAATCCCAAACATGCATCTGAGGTGGTTTTACAGAGAAGGCAACATTTAATGTGTGTGTTGGAGTGCTCAGCAGTTTGTGACATAGAGGTTGGCAAGGAGAGGATGTGTTTCACTCACACAAAGATGCTGAAGTATGAATGAACATGGTATAGTTAACAACTAATGAGAGGGCAGCCCCGGTGGCTCAGCGGTTTAGCACCGCCTTCGGCCCAGGGCCTGATCCTGGGGACCCGGGATCGAGTCCCACATCAGGCTCCCTGCATGGAGCCTGCTCTCTCTCTCTCTCTCTGTGTGTGTGTGTGTGTGTCTCATGAGTAAATAAATAAATCTTTAAAAAAAACTAGTGAGAAATTCGATATATATTATCAACATTTTATGTTACCTGTTATTCTCAAAAGAGTGTTTTTCCCAGTATTATTTCAGCATGCAATCTTTTGCTCAAATGCAATATTTGGAAACCCCATTTATAAACAAATGATGTCAGTTGATCTCAGAAACAGATGTTTTGTTTGATTAGGGTCTACAGAGAACTCCCCACCTCAAATGGCTCAGGTGAACTCTAATGTGAGTCAGAGAAATCCCTAGAGATTACCCCAGCATTGTATGAAATCCATTGTCCTGGGTCGTCTGGCCCTATAATATTTGTATGTAAATTTCTCTCTGGTTTACATGTTTGTTAAATTCTGAGCTGAGACATGAATTTTTTAAAAACTCCTGGTACATCACAGCAGAATTTGCTACCATAGCTGTTTGAATTTTAACAGCAGAGTGTATGTGTGTGTGTGTGTGTGTGTGTGTGTGTGTGTGTGTGTGTGAAGGGCATTATGCTGCTGTAACAAACACACTCCAAGCCTCAATGGCTTAACACACAGACATTTATTTTTCACTCATGCTATCTGACACAGGGAACTAGCAGCTCTGCTCATTGTGAACACTCAGGAACCCAGACTGATGAAAGTACTTTCACATTTGTTCAACAATAGTTTTGGCAGAGAGAGGAGAATTTAGCAAAGTACTCATCACCTCCTAAATCTGCCACAAAAGAGGCATATTTCATTTCCTTTTCATATTTTATTGGCTGACCAAATCCATGGATCTCTGCCAAACTTAGCCAGTGTCAGGAAAATGTAATCCTAACACGTACCTCAAAGCACAGAAAAACTGAGCAAACTAATGACTAATGACTTATACACTACAATGCTGCTCTTCCTACTGATGAACTTTCTCCTCAGTTACAAGTATATTTCATTTATATCATCATTTCATATGTGTGTGTGAGAAAGAAGAAACTCCTGGCTCTTTCTCTGAAAGTAGAGCATCAAAACTTCATAGATAACTAAATAGGCACCTTGGCCTTGACTATGACTTAACAGCACTAAGACCGGCCTGTGGCAGATGATGGCTGGACAGTAGAAAAAAGATCCAGTACAAGCAAAGGGAACATAAAATAAAACCCTCAAACTGGGGCAGCCCAGGTGGCTCAGTGGTTTAGTGCTGCCTTCGGTCCAGGGCATGGTCCTGGAGTCCCGGGATCGAGTCCCATGTCGGGCTCCCTGCATGGAGCCTGCTCCTCCCTCTGCCTGTGTCTCTGCTTCTCTCTCTCTCTCTCTCTGTGTGTGTGTGTGTGTGTGTGTGTGTGTGTGTGTGCCTCTCATGAATACATAAATAAAATCTTTAAAAAGAAAACAACCCAAACTGGACAGGGACACAGTCAATGGAACAGGAGGGTGCCTTTTTGTCAATCCTAGTCGACACCATGATATTAAATGTTATATTCTTTCGAGGTCCTCTGTTTTCAATATATCTCTCTCACAAAGCCTGAAGGCAAAACTTTCCATGCTTGCTTGAAAATTAAATTATTAAAAGCTTTGCTGAGAGAATCTATGGCAAATAGCATGCGTGTATATGTCTGTGACTATATACACATATAGAATGAACTAATCAAGTTAGTCATAATTAAGTGCAGAAAATACACAACATATATGTGTGATGTAAAGCTTAAACTGATTCCTGTTTTGTTTCTTTTTTTAAAGAGTTCTTTTTTTTTTTAGATTTATTTATTTATTTTATGATAGACATAGAGAGAGAGAGGCAGAGACACAGGCAGAGGGAGAAGCAGGCTCCATGCAGGGAGCCTGATGCAGGACTCAATCCCGGGACTCCAGGATCACGCTCTGGGTCAAAGGCAGGCGCCAAACCGCTGAGCCACCCAGGGATCCCCTCCTGTTTTGTTTCTTAACGGGATGTTGGTTCTGCCTTATCCAGAAGGCATCATAGAGTCTTTATCTAGATTGAGGTCTCAATCTTTAATTGAGGTCTGTATCTCTCACCTGTTGTAACTTCTATGTTCAACATTTTATCATGCCGTGCTAGTTGCTTCAGGCTATCAGAAATGTTAATTGTGGTAATTCATCAGTGTCCCTCTGCTTGCAGTTGCTTTCATTTCTGTCCTTAAATCTCTCTTCCTGGATACAGAATTAATCAGCTGTACTACTAGGTCAATCGGTGTTCCTACTTCTCTTCCTAATTGCTGTTGCACTCATCTGGATCATACTGGAAACCAAACACCTCTCCTCTGTTACATCTCTCAGCCACTCCTGCCTTTTTACTGTCGCCCTTTCTCTGCTGCTTTTTTTCTAAAGATGTTTTATAGGATTCAGGCATTCTTACTTTGAGTTGAAAAGCAGATTTATCCCACAAAGATATTTCCCTTCCACTTTAAACAGTAAATTTAGTGGCAGCCCGGGTGGCTCAGCGGTTTAGCGCCGCCTTCAGCCCAGGGCGTGACCCTGGAGACCCAGGATCCAGTCCCACATCGGGCTCCCTGCATGGAGCCTGCTTCTCCCTCTGCCTGTGTCTCTGCCTCTCCCCCACCTCTCGTAAATAAATTTAGAAAAAAACTTAAAAAATAGACAGCAAATTTAATAAACATTTACAGGGCACCTGTTTTGGCAGATACTGGATATATGTGTGACACAGTTCAGTTCAGTTTACAGGGCACCTGTTTTGGCAGATTTGGATATATGTGTGACACAGTTCAGTTTAGATACTGTGCTAAATGCTAGGGATTCAGAAACAGCTTGAGTATGGCCCCTGCCTGTATGCTCCCAAGTATCTCTTATGGGCCCAAACCAAAAGACCTAAAGCAGTCAAGCAAGTCCCTTAAAAAAAGAAGCAGGTTGGATGTAAGACAATAGAGTTAACCAGGACTATGGTGAATCAAAGAACATCTATCCATTGTTGTTATTAGGGTAAATAATCAGAGATCTTCCAATTATGTATGAGTTGAAATCTTGAATTTGGAATTTTTAAGTCTTGGCAATTGGTCTAAAAATTGTGAACAGTGTATGAATCCAATAAAACATATTTGTGGATTGGATAAAACCTTAAGACCACCAAAGTTGACTTTCAATGTAAGCCATTTACAATGTAATGGTTTCTTTACTTTTCTGCACGTCCTAAAAAACTATTTGTTTGTTTGTGATTTACATGTTGATTATATAATCCATATAGCTCCGGCCCTAATTGATAGAAAATAAGATAATCATGAATTCAAAAACTAAGAAGCAAAAATATGGCTTGGGATATCAAAATTGATAATTTCAACAGAAGCTAAGTATTTACCAGGACCCCATTGAGGCATCACTATTTTCTCAGGGCCAGGGATTGAGAGAGAGAAGCTAGGCAGCAATGGCAGTGAAGCAGGAAAAGCACGAGTTACCAAATATATTCAATATAATTACTCAATTCCTTTCACTAAGCAAACCTTCCTTGAATATCGTATGCCTTAGCAGCACTATGTTAGGTCCAGAGTTTACAAATATTAGCAGATGGAAATTCCCGTGTCTCAGCACAACATGAATGGAGACTCTTTGGCAAGATGACTTATGGAGGAAGTGATCCCAGGAGAAAAATTGTAAAAGAGAGAGGGAAGCAGATGTGTCAGATGAAGACATGGTTTCAGAAGTTTAGCCTCAAAACGAACAAGGGGTAGTGGAAGAGGAGGTGGGCAGGGGGATGGTGACAGGCATTGAGGGAGGCACTTGACGGGATGAGCACTGGGTGTTATACTATATGTTGGCAAACCAAATTCCAATAAAAAAATATACAAAAAAAGATTAGCCTCAACTTGATTCCATGAGGAGTATAAGTTGCAACACAGGGGTTTTCTAGTATACAGACAGGAGGAGGGGATAGGCTATTATATACCTGTATCAGTAAGTCATTCGCTAGAGCTGCTACAGGGGGGAATACTACTTCAAAGTGCCTTCAAGTGTGATGGCTCCAGTTAGCCAAGAGCAATCTTTTAGTGAGGAGTGAGGGAAGCCAGTACCAACAGCATAGCTGTACCTGGCTCAGTAGAGGCAATCTGGATAACAACAGTACATGTGACATCCTTTGTTCAAAGAAATTAGAAATTAGTGGCAATAATTAAGTATACAAAAAGGCATGAAGAAGGCTATAACCAAAACGTTTTCTAAATGTTGTAGGAACAGTAAGGAGTATGGAGGAAGTAAGGGGAGATTGGCACAGACTTTATAAAGGATGTAGTAATTAAGCATCTCTCTCCATAGAAAAAGAAATATATTATATATGTGCCTACACCAAAAGAGATCCAGAACAGTAGCAAAAGGCATAGGGCATAGTTCCATGCTTGCAGTGTAGGAAGCATCCTTAATCATCTGGATGACAGCAGAAGAAGTTACAGGAGTGAACACAAGTAATTATTTTTATTATGTAGCCAGTGAGAAGCAGCATTATTTAGTGGAAATTGCATTAATTGGTATATAAGAGAAGTATCACTCTATTTTATCCCCTTCAAATTCTGAAATAGATCACTCTTCTAAAAAACTTTTTCCCCCTAATCCGAAAAGTAGATGAAACAGGGGAACTTCCAAAACACAAGACATACGAAGTGACTGCTTTTTCAGTTCATGAAAAAAAAAATTATTGATCACAAGCATCTTGGAAATCTCTACATGATGATGTTTGGCTAACTGCCATTCGTGTCAGTCAATTGAAAATAATGGTCTATAGCAGCATGGTAGCTATGGCAAGATTTCTATAGGAAAGATAACTTGAAGGGAGGAAATGTTGTAGAAACTACTACGAAGTGTAAGGGATTGCCAAAGGAAAAGAATATTCTGTTTGGTAGATATTAGCATTAGTGCTGAAGGTTAATACGTTCCATATTCAGGCCACAGATTTTAATGCAATTTCAATAAATAAAAGAAGATGGGACGCCTGGGTGGTTCAGCGGTTGAGCCACGTCCTGCCTTTGGCTCAGGACGTGATTCCAAGGTCTGGTATTGAGTTCTGCATTGGGATCCTTGAGGGGTGCCTGCTTCTCTCTCTGCCTATGTCTCTGCCTCTCTCTGTGTGTGTCTCTCATGAATAAATAAATAAAATCTTTAAAAAATAAATAAAAGAAGACTTGAGAAAACATCACTGAGGGTAATAACCAAAGGCCCATTAATTTATTTTAGTAACAGAGGATATATGTGTGACACAGTTCAGATAGCTTCTGAGCACAGATTTATAGATAAATGGTTGTAATGGCTACTGTGGTGAGCCACTCAGACTCTACCTTCAGAACTGAAGCCGTGTTTTCCCTAGTAGCTGGAAGTGTTATAGAGACATCCAAGTCCCTCTCCAAGAACTACCTTATGCCAAAAAAAAGCTGCCTCACCCAAGGTCATGACCTTTTTAATTTTTATTTCTTAGCTCCAAATCCACCCTTCAACACCTACTCTGCAATAATGGACAGCTAAGCATTGCTCCTTTAGAGTGGACATGAAGCTAATCTTACTCACTAGAGGTTGCTGTAGTGACACGGCAGGAGGAAGAAACTGATTCGGCTGCTGTGCCATTGGTCAAGAGATGTGGGTTTGAGAATGTCCTGTGGTTTTCTGCCCCAGCCATGTGCCAAGAATGTGTGGTCCCTTGGTGACCTCACGGCTCTGGCCCTGCCTGGTGATCACCCTCCCTGGCCCAGGAAACTCTAACATCAGGTGCTCTGGGTCTCCTTTCAACACTGATCCCTCCACACGCACACCACCACCACCACCACCACCACCACCACCACCACCACCACCCTCACCACCGCCTCTGCCTGTCTTTTCTGCAAACTTGTACACCCACCCACCAGATGTTGCTTGCCTGCTTCATCAGGGACTGCAGACCCAGCTGTGGTCCAGAGGAACCAGCAGACTTTTTTGCCAACCAGTGAGCTGCAACCCCAGCTTCTCCAATAAAGTCTCCCTTAGGAAGGAGGTTCTCTCCCAAGTTTGTACCTCCTTAGGTACTCTCTCCCCAGCCCTAGGTTATCACGTAAAGTTCTCTTATACTTATTCTTTTATCATTGCTTAATAGTTATTTATATTAAGCTTCCTCTGTTTAAATTGTAGTTTCTCTGGGCCCCAGTACCCTTTCTATAAAACAGATACTAAAAATTGCCCAAACAAGATCACATGCTGTTTCTAAGGCTCAATTGATATGATGCATGTACAAGCATTTTGTTAAGTGTAATGTGAAATATAAATGCAAGCTATTTTATTTTTGTATTAATAATGTTAGATGATTGACTTTGCACATGTAATATTTGATTACTGATACAAATGTTTAGTTATTATGCTTCCACCATTCCTGATTCTGAAAAATGGTCTAGTTTTTTGTGGATTATTTCCAAATTATCATTCCCACTCATGCAGAAAAGTTGAAAATGCAAGCTGTGATATGATAAAACATCCCCTTCTCTATCATAAAATTTTACTTAGAGGAAGAATTCTGACTGAAGTGCCATAAGAACATGATAAAGAGCCAAAGACTCGAAGAGCAAAATCACCCAAGCAAGTTTATAAAGCTTAGAAATCCCAGGCAGTTGATATTTATCACACAGTTGAATACTAATGCATCCAGGAAAATAACATCAGCTCCAGATGTAGCTATTAGGAATGTGCTACAGGACAGGTCATCTGAGCTTCTCATCTGCCAAATGCACCCTTTAAAGGGAGTGCATGATGAACTTTGGTGAGAAAAGGGAGAGGGAGAATTTAAACCCCAATATTAATTTTGTCTACCTCTGAAAATACTCAGATTTAAATAACACATAAGTATATTAACTGTGTGTGATCTTTCACTTGGTAAATGGCTTTGAAAGTATTCAAATCAGTAGTACAGGAAAAAATTAAAATAGAATCAACCAACTGAAACGTAAACCTTGCTGTTTGAACTGTGCAAGTGATTTTGAAATATTTTTAGGTATTCAGTTCAAAGGTGTAGAAAAGAATAAAAACAGTCAAAAACTCACATGTAAATTCTTCTGAACTGAAGCTATTTCTATCAACTTGAATGACCAAAATATTTTAGGTATTTTTTTGTTAAATTATCTTATTACCAAACAACTTTCAGTGTCCTTCCTGGTATTTTAAAGACAATAAATACGTGAAAATTGAAATGTGCAGCTTTGGTAATACTGCAATTATTAAGAATGCCTTTTACAGGGCAGCCCGGGTGGCTCAGTGGTTTTGTGCCACCTTCAGCCCAAGGTGTGATCCTGGAGACCCGGGATCAAGTCCCACATCAGGCTCCCTGCATGGAGCCTGCTTCTCCCTCGGCCTGTGTCTCTGCCTCTCTCTGTCTCTGTCTCTCTCTCTCTCTCTCTCTCTGTCGCTCATGAACAAATAAATAAAATATTTTAAAAAAAGAGTGCCTTTTACAGGTGAATTTAGACTAAGTAATAATGACCTTTTCATATTCTAAGAGAATATTTCATCAATTGGAAGGAATATAATGGTAAGCATTACTACCACAGGTATGTTTGAAGATGAATAAAAATTGCTATTAAATGTGTTGTCCCAGGTTGAATTCTCCAGGAACAGTTCCCGAGACAGAGTTGGAGACAAGATGTTTATTGGAAATGAGGAGGGGAAGCAATTGAACTGTGAGTCAGGAAGCTCCAGAGTGAGTAATGCCTTTTAAAACGTCTAGTGTTGGGTTGTAGGTGGCTGGGCCTTTATATTCCTGCTGTGCGAGATGAGTGAGAGATGTTGGGCTATTCTGGGGAGGATGTGCCCTCTGAGGAGGAAGTTGTCTGCAGCTGAGAGACACTGTGAAGAGGCTGACAGCTGGAGGCTGCCTGCCGACATTCCCCATGGCTGGGTACCAAGTCCTGCCTTGAAAATGGATCTGGGTGGCACATCTCCATGTCTACCAGTCCACACCCTCTGCCACTCAGATCCATATCTTTATGCATGTTTGGGAACAGCTCCGATGAAATTCTGGTAACATCCCTCTCTGAGCGGAAACTTAGAAGAAGGAGGTTAGTGAGACAAACTATAGTCTCTAGTGCTGCAATTGGGCTCTGGACCACAACTGCTCTTTATCTGCTTCTTCCACTTTCTTTTGCATAACCTCATCATCAGCTACCATATATGTTGGTCTTCCTTGGTGGGTTATCTGGTGACATGACCCAGATCCTCACTCCTGAGGTTCCTGAGTACTTAGACACTCTGCTGTTCTAAAAACATGGTGGCCATACCTGTTTCTTTAGATTCACAGTTGGGCAAGGGGGATACCAAGAAGCATGCAAGTGGATCACTTGGATTCTACACAAAATCTTCTATGCTCTTACTGTGTAAGCAGCCCTGCTTTTTCTTTATGATCAGAGTTAGTTACTCCTACCCTGTGACTCATTGACACCTTTTCTTGTGGAGCTTCTAATTCAGTGGGACTCTGCTGAGTTTCTGGGGAAAATTGTGCCCTCCTTGAGAAAAGGATGTCTAACCACGCAAAGCCCAAAGTTGGAGAAATAGGGAGAACAAAAGACCCCAGTGGGTCACTGGAAATAATGGTAAGTGAATATAAACTCCTGATTCCAATGTTTGGTTCCCAAGTATTCTTACTTAGTGGGAACACAGTATCATATAAGTCTGAGGGTACACAAAATCCTGGGGGATAGAATATTGCTTCTGACCCAGTGCTTCAGCTGTGCTTTCACCAGCCTGTCCCAACACTATCAGATCCACAGATTCTGAGTCATAAAATATGTTATATTACCAGGGGACCCTATACTCAGGGGCCCATTCCCACATCACCTTTACTGTAAAGAGATTCCTGGCCTGCCACTTTGTTATGTGGAATCACATGACAAGAGATCAAACACTATAAACTCTTGGACAGTGGTGCTAGCTGAGGATCTGCAGGCAGTAAAGGCAGATCCATACCCAGAATAAGCATCTGTTGCTATGAAAATGAGCCATTGGCCTTTCCAGGTTAGAAGGGACCCAATATGGTCAACATGCCAACAGATGGTCACTTGTGCTCCTTGGGGAATGGGATCATTTTATTTTATTTCATTTTTTGAATTATTTCAAAAAATATTTTTCTGAAGTTATTTATTTATTTATTTATTTATTTATTTATTATTATTGATAATAAATGTATTTTTATTGGTGTTCAATTTGCCAACACACATAATAACACCCAGTGCTCATCCCATCAAGTGCCCCCCTCAGTGCCCGTCACCCATTCACCCCCACCCCCCGCCCTCCTCCCCTTCCACCACCCCTAGTTCGTTTCCCAGAATTAGGAGTCTTCATGTTCTGTCTCCCTTTCTGATATTTCCTACCCATTTCTTCTCCCTTCCCTTCTATTCCCTTTCACTATTATTTATATTCCCCAAATGAATGAGACCATATAATGTTTGTGAATGGGATCATTTTAAAGATAGTAACTGTTTTTTATTGCTGCCAGACTGAATAATCACTGGTTACAGTAGCAAGATCAGTTTTGGTCAGTGGGAGTCCATGATGTTAGGAAAATGCACAAGCTCTACCCCTGTCACCATGGGTACATTGTTTCAGTACTGGGATGGTTGATGACAAGGCTCATCAACATTACTGCCTGGATGGGTCATGGTTTACTTTGCTGTTTAGTGCTTCTACCATGGTGGATGATTACTGTTGAGTATGAACATGTGATACAAAGACCTCGTATTCATACTCTATACCCACTCTTGTATGTATGTCCTCTACTCCAGAACTTCTTTTTCCAAACCTTCTAATCTTCCTCCTTCTAAGGCCCCTGATGAGTTGGCCAGACTATTTGATTGTGTCCATGAATCTGTATATACTTTAAACATGGAATACTCCTTTTCCACATGAAAAGGATGACCAGATGAACTTCCTGAAGCTCTGTTCATTGGGAGGATTTTTCTTTACCATCATCTGAAAGGGTCATTGAGGCTATAATTCAGCTACCATCCACTTTTCAACTTGTGCCCACATACTAAGCCAATCTATGTGTAAATAAATCTTGGGCTGTTTTTTAAAATCTTCCTTCAGCAGATAATACAGCATTCTGCTATGTAGCTGTAGGAGTGTGCTGAGAGAGCGATAATGACAGTGATGGCTCTCATAGGGGGGTGGGTTACGTCATCCGGCTTACTTGTCTCCCTACTTTTATTCGTGCTCCATCCTGGATGTACCACTGCCATCAGACATTGGATTTTTGCTGGATTTATCCAGGCTTAGAATTTAGTGACTTTCATAGGCTCTAACTCATTATGAGCTGTTCTGGCCATATGGTCACTTAGTGTCCTATGGACAATCATTCCATGTCTGTCAGGGGCCAGTAGCACACCAGAAGTTGTTTTTCAAAAGGAATATAATTATTTGTTGCTGAGGACAAGGCTTTGTTCCAGAACCCCGGGAGCCTGTATTGTGATTCTCTTATGAGGGCTTGCCACAATTTCCACACAGCATCTTTTCCCATTATTGATATTTCCAGCACAACAATGTCTGCCAAATCTTATGGCCCAAGCAGAAAGGCTGCTTGCACTGCAGCATGGGATTGCTGCAGAGCCCTAGTATTCTCTGGTTCCTGTTCAAAGCTGGCAGCCTTTCATGCCACACAATCTTAAGTAGGAGTAGTATTGCAAAGTGTGGAATATATTGCTTTTAGAGCCTGGAGAAACCTGCTTGTCTCTTACATTGGAGGGAATGTCCCAGCATACCTTGGCTAGAGGATTTCCAAAAGTTTAAGGATGTGGTTAGTCCTGCATCTTGGTAGGTTTTCTCTCTTATTTCTGGAACTCATGTGTTTTTCCAAGACCTCTATGTGGTAGCCATCCTTTGCTTCTTTATATGCTACCAAAGAAGTTTGTGGGCTTTCACACCTGGCTTTCAGTTGTCTCATCTTCTTCCTTGACTGCTTAATATCGTTTGTAATTTAACAGTGGCGTTTAGTGATAGCCACCAAATCTCATTGTTTTATATGAGAGAAATCCCATTGTTTCATGAGAGAAACTCTCACATTCTCAGGTCAGGGTGAGCTTAATTTTTAAACAGCTTCATTAAGATATAATTCACATACCATATAATTCACCCATTTAAAGTCTACATTCAGTATTGCTTAGTATATTTGCATTGTTGTCCAACCATCATGATGATCAAACTTTTTATTTTGCCTCCTTGGAAGAAGCCCATACCCATTTGGAGTCACATCTACCTTCTATCCTCAGCCCTATGAAAAGATAAGTTAACTTTCTATCTCTACAGTTTTGCCTATTTTAGATATTTGATATGAATGGAATAATAAAATATGTATTTTTTGTCACTAGCCTTTTTCACAGTATAATTTTTTCAGTTTTCATACATGTGATGGCATGAATCAGTACTCTATTTCTTTTAAGTCTCAAATAATATTCAATTCTGTGGACACATCACATTTTGTTTATCCATTCATTGATGGACATTTAGGTTGTTTCCACTTTTGTCTATGCTAATAATGCTGCTGTGAACATTTCTGTACAAATTTTTATGTAGATGTATTATTTCATTTCTCTTAGGTTTGCCCCTAGGAGTGCAATTGCAAGATCATGTAGTAACTCTACGAATAAATTTTTGAGGAACTGTTTTCCAAAGAGTCTGGTCCACTTTACATTTCCACCAGTAAAATATGCAGGTTTCAGTTTCTTTACATCCCTACCAACACTCATTTCTGTCTTTTTCATTATAGCCATCCTACTGGTTATGAAGTGCTATCTCATTGTGGATTTGATTTTCATTCACCTACTGTGGAGCATGCTTCCTGTGTTCCTTTATCCTTTTATCTAATATTTCCTCCATAATTATCACATACCTAGTACATTGCCCTTCCTAGGACAATCCTTCCTACTAGTACACCTGCCTAATTCACCACTAGTTGAAATTTTAATAACAAAACAGCTGTCTTGTGCCAGGAGTTCACCATGCTCCACTTGCCACCAGGAGTCTTCATAGCAAGTTGGGTGGTGAGTGATCTAGTCTAAAACACAATCTTATTACAGCTTTCTCAGTCCACTCCTGGTGCCAACAGTTGCTGACTATGTTTTTCAGAAGCAGATGTGAGACAGTTTGTGGTACAAGAGATATATTAGGAATCAACATCTGTTAAGGGAGATAGAAGATGGAGGATCAGACAGAGAATGAAGTCAAACTAGATGCAGGCCTGACAGACCAGGTTGAATTGGTGGGGAGCTCTGGAACAGCACTTGTTCATTACAGTGTCCCGTTTGGGGCCCAAATACACTTCACTGATTCAACCACCAGATGTGGATTGCCCTCAGAAGGGTGTATCACCCTTCTGAAGTAAGGCCATTCTCTGCAGATGAGGAACTGACAGCTGGAGGCTGTCTGCTGACTTCCTCCCACAAGCTCAGCATCAAATCTTTTATTTCCATAGTGATCTGAGTATCACATCACCATGTCTACCATAAATGTTATACTAGGATGCAATTTATAAGCCTTCCTAATAATTAACTATATTTTATTATTAGCTTTTGGCCATGTTGAATAATCTCCAAGCATTAAATAATTAAGGGATGAATATGAAGTGTTGATAGACGACATATGCAGGGGTTAATTTCCTCTTTTCAATTGTTTACTTATTTGCATGTATTTATATTTTGCTGCCTACTTATTATTCTGTAGAAACAGAAGTACAAACTGGTTTCTTCTGATGAAACACATCAAATTGTACAGCCTGAGATATTTACCTGGTCTTGAATAAGATTCTCTCTCTTTCCCCCCATCACTCCCTCTCTTTTTCTCTACACACACACAAACACACAACTCTGGTAGTTTTTATTGCTTAATATTCTTTCTTATTAACTGTAAAAATTGCTTAAAATGATTTTCTCTCATTTAGAAACTCTTCCCTGCAACAGGCAGTTACTTTCATGTCAAAGACGTTTATTACAAAATGAAAGCACAAAATTTTACCCAGAATTCTACTGGCTTTGAGAGAGAACCATAGATGAACTTCTCACATTTTTTCTAGCCTTTTCTGTAATTTGACCTTTTGATATTAGGACATGACTTTTTCAATATTCAGTTGTTATATTGCAAATGCGCTGATCTTTCATGTCTTGGACATTCACTTTTTAGGGTAGAATTGACTGGAATAAAATGTAATACAATATGCGCTTTGAAGAACCCAAATCAATTTAGGCAATTTTGCTACAGGGAAAGAAATTTACTTATAAGAGGCAAACCATATTGGAAATCCTACCTTAAGTGGTAGATACACTACCCATTTAGTCTTAATACAAAGTAGTTTCAAATATGCTTATGTAGAGGTGAATAACAAGAACAAATCTTTTAATACACATTAACATATTACTTTCTAGGCAATGACTTTCTCATAAAATATATGTTTTATTTTTTTCTCAACAAGTAGACATTTCACTTGATCTGCTCTAATGGCTTCTGAATTTTAATAGCTTGTGTATTTATTTACCTAAAGAGGGTCCAGTGGCTGTCTCTTAGTCTAAGTAATTTACACAGGTGTGTGCTTTCAACACTTTAACTTCAGT
The DNA here is from genome assembly GCF_018345385.1 of Vulpes lagopus. Classification (NCBI taxonomy): domain Eukaryota; kingdom Metazoa; phylum Chordata; class Mammalia; order Carnivora; family Canidae; genus Vulpes; species Vulpes lagopus. The sequence continues at coordinate 22,768,418 of NC_054848.1, forward strand.
GTGTCTGTATATAGTCTGAAAATTTTGAGTTCCAGTGAGTTGAAATGAAAGGCAAATGAAAGTGAATTTTAGCATGCTATAGAGTGGATAAGTTCTTTATCATAATTGAAGTGCGTGCGTGCACACACACACACACCCATGAACTTTTATGCTACATCAGAATACTTGAAGGGCTATTTGATTTTTCTTCTCCTGTAGAGAATTTATCACAGTGGATAAGGGGGAGACTGGAAATGGGTTGGTGGGCCCATTTCAACTACTAGAGTAATAAAATTACCTCTCATCCTAAAAGACTGGAACAAAATTGTTGTCAAGGAGCTGACAGGTAAAATTTCCTCTGTAAGAACACAGCCACCCATACAACTGATAATTTGGGGACATGCTTTCTTTAAAAGTCTTTTCAATCCTTGCAAAGTCCTGAAGAGAAATTCTGTTAAGTGAAATGTTATGACTTCTTGTTCTTTCTTTTGCCTCTCACTTGAGAAAAGAGTGGGGCACAGCTTAAATGGAAAGAATTACTCTCTTAAGAAAAATCAATATAGGGATAAATTAGACCAGTATTACACGAGATATTGAGATATTGTCAAGTTATTGTGCTGTTTCTTTCCCCCTGTTGTCATGTTTCTGAATTTGTTTGTTCTAGGACTAGATAACAACCTTGGCAATAGAAACTATTTGTTTATGTTCTTTCTATTAATAGGATATCTAGAGAACTCAAGAATGTATATTTGGTTATGGAAAAAAAACACCTGCTTTTATTATTAGTTTTATTACTTTTAACCCTGGTTTTATTTACCAAAACATGTTTAATGAACAAGCATCATATATGTGAGGAAACCAGGTATTACTAAGAAAGCTTCCTCTGAAACTAGGGTTTATGTCATAAGAAGGGGCAGTAAACTCCAAAATAATCAGGTTTTTTTTTCATATATAGAAAATTTTCTTTCCATAAATGCTTTTCTTCAAACCAAGCTTCAAAGCTTTTAGCAGGTCTGGTTTGCTTACAGAAACATTTTTGAGAACCATAACTTGATCTTAAAGCATGACATTAAAGTTTTGACTTTAAGTAAATAATTTTATATACTATATTGTCCAAATAAATGAGTCATTGTTTCCAAGTGCCAGTACTACAAATCTATCTTCTTTTTAGCCAGCACTGTAACTTAAACTGAAACTCAGTTATAACAGGTAGAAGCTGGATTTTTTTTTCATTGTCCTCATGACATTTTTATTCAATTAAAAGGCATGTGGAGCAAGGAACAGATACATGAACTAGTTGATACTTGGTTCCTAACTCCTCTCTCCTCTTTCATATCTCACCAAGCCTTTGAACTTACAATGTATGTACAGGGTAGTTAATTTTTAACCTCTGCTGTCATGACCAGTTTGCTGCCTAGAAACCAATTCAATTCGTCATCCATGTACTAAGCACCCATTATGAACAAACTATTGTGTTAGGGATTTGAAAATGACGAAGATATTGTCCTATCCCAATGAAATGATAGCAAACTGGACTTCTACATATCCCTACAGTTAGAACTGCTCCTTTGCCACCACAACCCCAATCACATGTTCTTCTTTTATATTAAGAAGTAGATATATTTGTATGGGCTCCTCCTGCTCTCAGAAACCTGTTGCCTGTAGCTTTTGTTGCTTGTAGCTTGGGTCTCCCCCACTTTCTGAATGCCAGTGCGTAGCCACTTACAGACATCATTTTAGCCAAATGAATTGATAATGATCTGAGTCCAAGCAGACAAGATACATCTCTATTATATAATCATATCCTAGACCAAGCAGGAATCCAAATTTTCAATATCAGTGGCCAACATTTTTTTTTCTATCTCTCATTGACTTTATTATTATTTGGACTCATTTGGAAGGATCTGTTTACTTCCTTGAATGAGGGAGTGTCTACCTTTAGGAGGTTATATTCACAAAGACTGTTCAGAATCTAAATTTTTAACTCCGTAAGATTCTCCAATTGAAAAACAGTGTATAAATTATGCTTAAGATAGGAGGCTTTCCCAAAAGTATGCAAAATAAAGCACATTTGACTTACAATATCAACACATATCAAAGGACACAATGTATAATGGGGGCAGTAGATGGGGTTTTGGAATTGAACAAAATTCTGTTAATACACTGGCTCCCTTTTTTAATTTTAGAAAAAAAGAGAAAGGGAGAGAGTATGAGTAGGGGGAGGGCCAGAGGGAAAGAGAGAGCCCTGAAGCAGACTCCCTGCTGAGCAGGAAGCATCCCAGGGCCCTGAGATCCTGACGGGAGCCAAAATCAAGAGTCAGGCACTCAACAGATTGAGCCACCCAGGAGTCCCTGCACTGACTCCTTTTCTTAATTCCTGGGTGATATTCAGCACCTGCTGGATTTAAACTCCTAGGGCTTCAGTTTTGTTAAATGTGTTCTATATAAAAAGGTTAATGATATCCTCTTTCTGAGAGTTAATATACGGATTAAAGCATAATATAATATTTTTTGGTTGAACCAAATGAATATGGCCAAGGTTCAACTTTTTGGAACCTAAAAAATTGGTCCAGTCCATATTTTTATCGTTCATAATTGAAAATGTATATAGAGAGTTGTACACACAGAGCACGGACTAACTTGTAGCTCTTGCCATTTCCATGGGGAAGGTGTTATGTTCAGAGCCTCCCCTTACACCACACCTCCCATTGCACCTCCGGAATCTTGCTAGTGGAAACAGAGAGACTACTCTGTTGTCTTCCCTGCTTCTAAAAACGTTATGAGGGGATCCCTGAGCGGTTTAGCGCATGCCTTTGGCCCAGGGTGCGATCCTGGAGTCCCGGGATCGAGTCCCACGTCGGACTTCCTGCATGGAGCCTGCTTCTCCCTCTGCCTGTGTCTCTGCCTCTGTGTGTGTGTGTGTGTGTGTCTATCATGAATTAAAAAAATAAAGACGTTATGATTTCCTTGGCACAAGTTTCGGGGTAGTGATTCAGGGATATCCCATGGGAGGGGGTTGGGGAGGAAGTAAGGGGAAAGTAGGTGGATACTTCTATGGTCTAAAAACTTAGCAACAGGTTGCAAGGTGGGGTGTGCTAAGAGGAAGAGAAAGAGACTGGTAATGAGTGAGGTGCGCTTTGGGGCTCCTGCATTTGTGCGGATGAACCAATTCAGCAGTGGCTATTTCTACCCTATTTCTTCCTATTGATTCTTTCCATAACTGCTCTAATGACTGACAACCCCTTTCCTCTGCAGTTCTTGTCCCGCCCATGGGAATTTTGCCATCCAGTAAATTAATGGAGAATGCTTCTGAGGAATTCAAGAGAATCTTCCCTTATTCCCCTTTCTATAATTCTTCCTATGACTAGAGGCAAGGGAAGCCTCTGAAGCAACCAAAAAGAAGAGAGAATGAATATTCTATGGGGGGAGGGAATAAATATGGGCCTGGTGCAGCGCACTCAGGGCAGCTCTTCCCAGGTAAGGGCTCATATATGTTTATACATTTTTTTGGTTACCTTTATTTATTTGACACACACCTATCATCTACCCAATAGACTGTCAGCAACCTAATGTCAGGGGCCACATCACTTCTGTGTGTATGTTTCTCCTTCCTCTTTCATCCTGCTACCTAGTTTATTTTTCCCATGCACTTAAAGCAGTAGATTTCAATAATGAACACCAACTCCCCAAACCAATAAAGCCTCTTACTTTTAAAATATCTAGTTTCAAGCTCTTTGATTCTCTAATAGACAGAAATATCCTACTCCTACTTTATCTATTTTGATATGTCATTTCCTCTTGCTACAGCACTTTCAAAGTGGAGCAACTGCTTCATTTCCTTCTGAGGCCATCCTCCCATACACTTGAAGACATCTATTAAGCTTGGATAGCTTCCTTTGTTGTGGCTCAATAGCCTGAACTTCATTTTTGTTCAGAGAAACAATTTCATATCCTTTAATCTTTTCACTTGATCTTCTCTGGATCCTTTCCAATTTCTCCCATATATTTTTATCAATGAAAAATTTAACTTCGACTCTAGAGAGTCCCAGGAAAAAGCTGCATAATGAACTACTCCTCCCTATCAAAGTTCAACTCCCCTCAGAACTAGAACAATGTCTTTGTTTATAGGTGCTTGGATATGGTACAGTTCCTGCTTAACCAGGGTGTACCTAAGGCCTTTATAGCCAGTGCTGGAGCTCTGAAGTCTTTGATAAGAGAGTCACCTTTAAAAGTTCTGGCTTTGGAATGATTATATTATGCATAGTTCTAGGCTGTCTTAGTTTAGGCCATCATACCAAAACCCACTGGTCGCTTGAACAACAAACATTTAGTTCTCAGTTCTCAAATCAAGATATTGGCAGATCCAGTTCTTGGGGAAGGAAGATACTTTCACTGGTTTGTGGACAGCCACCTTTTCCCTGTATTTTCACATGGCAGATAGGGAGAGCTCTCATGTTTCTTCTTTTTTAAGGGGATTAATTCCATCATAAGGGCTCCACCTTTTTGACTTAATCCAACCCTAATTACTCCCTCAAGGCCCCACTTCCAAATACCATTACATTTGGGGCAGTGGGAGGACACAAACATTCAGTCCATTGGACAGGCCTAATCTTTTAGGAGGATGAACAGCTACTACTTCTGTCCTCTTGGAGTCCAGAGCTGACAAGCAATAAATCCAACTACCTAAGAGAACTCGTGTAGAGACTACATAGGTAGGGAGAGAGACACAGTTGAGCTAAGCCTTTCAGCAGCCCGTGCCAAATTGGTAGGCATGTGAGTGAAGCCATCTTGGATCCTCCAGACCAGTTCAACCACCGGCTAAATACTATGGATTGGCCATGTCAATGCCACATGGTGCAAAAGCACTGTCTCACCGAGCCCTGCATAAATTCTTGACCTAGAGTACTGTAAGAGATAATAAAGTGTTTTAGTAAGCTACCAGTTTTGTAATGATTTGTTATATAATAATACCTAGCCAGAACAAGAAACACAATTCTTTCTCTTTGCATTACCACTTTTTCTGTATGTCCCTCAACATTTCCTTAGCCTGTAAGTATCTTTGAGTACTCTGGCCAAGTGGCTGTGGTTGCGGCTGTGACCTCTGGGGTGAATGTAGAGTGTTTGATTATCATCATATAAACAACTCCAAGTACTTCTCCAAGAATTTGGATTTCTAGGTTACTTGGCTACCACAGTTAGCTCATTCAGGGTCACTGGGAAAGACCAAAATGTTAAATAGGCAATTCAATCTCTTTATGGTAGTTTCCACTTTTTTTTTTCCATCTTGGAGCCCTGAGCTTCCGTGTGACAAGTAAGATCATTCTGCTATAGAGACCATGTGAAGATGAAATATAAGTTCTATATCATCATTGGATTAATACAAGCTATACTTTAACCTTTTCTAAGTCAAATGGTAAGTATTGTGTCTCATAGTTTTACATGGAAGACTGATTCCTGATTTATTTTTGTTCTGGGAATAAAGCTGCAAAATATGACAGAGAATGTGGTTGTGTATGTATAGGAGGGTGGGGGACAAAATTGAAGTGTATACAAGGATTCCTTATTCCATCCATTTGAGTCATGAATACTCATTCCTAAATCTCAGGGTCTTGAAACAGAGATTTATTTACTGAGGAAGGGTGCTGTAGGTGTGTTATGCTCTTTCCCCCATGGAAAAATGATCTATTTAGAGCTCCCAGTTTGGTTATATTTTCTGAAAACTTCTGCAAGTCTCAGAGCACGATCTGAACAAGAAGATTACACACTGCATTATTTCTAATCAATGAACAGGACTCAATCCTGCTAAAATGATCTTCACTGGGACTGATCTTCACTGACCTATTTCCCTCATTATTACTGCATCAAAAGTAGGGGTTTATTTATCATTGGTTTACTTGTGTAAGGGCAGAAAATCAAAAGATTTAGTTCCTGCGGATCCAACTATTTTAAAAAATACTTCAGGGTATGTATTATAGCTACCAACACGCTTTCACTATCAGCAGTCACCGGTGCAAGATTATTTTTACTTTAACTGCCAAATGTGATTGATACCTGCACTCTTTCCCCACTTCTTAAAGTGTGAAAATAATGTATATTTAAGAAATCACACATACACAGAAAGAGAAACTTACACACACACCAACAATTAGTGTGGCTGGAGCTATTGATGTGAAATATCTTAGTGATTTAATCTTCTCCCTTATTCTAGTCCCCAGCCACTGAGAGGTATTTCTGTTATAATAGAAGCAATGATGCCCTGCCTGAAGAACACATTTGAAGACAATCTCTCATAGTCAGAGGCAATAAAAAGTCAGCCAATTGAGAAAGGCAAGCCAAAGACATAGACAATCTGTTAGACATAGACCCTTGGTGAATAAACAGATGGCTGTGATTGTGCAGAGGTACATTCAGGGCCCGCAGATCTAGTAACCAGAAAAGTCATCAAGGAGAGTTGAGTTGGACTGTTGATGATGAAGGCTGGAGGCTGGTTGAAAATTAGGCAATCTCCAGGCTCTTCTGAACTAGAGGAGTAGATTTTCACCAACCCTCGAACTTTTAAAATGCAACATGCAGAAGATACAGTGTGCAGAAGGAAACATATTTGGAAAGGACACTAATCACTGTGTTTAGGAACCAAGGATGGCTGGAATATCCTTAGCCATGGAGGGCTCTCTGAAGCTTAGGTCACTTGAGTGCATGCATGTTAAACCTTGTGATTGTTTAATTATTGCATTTTATGGACTTGAGGAGCCAACAGGGTCAGTATAAAGAAACTTTTATATTATTAGAAAACATAAGATAGACTGAAGAATAGAGCCATGGCAGAATGTTGACAGAGCAGAACAGATATGGGCATCTGGAAGAAGCAGATTCTCTGTGAAGCTAAGGATGCTGCAGCTTCAAGGTCCTGCACTTGCTGGTGATTTTTTCAAGGGCCTCGAGCAATGTGTCCACATGATCCTGTATTTCATGAAATTTGCACATTAAGATTGCTTTTTGTAGCGCAGTTTCTCTGCATCGTGGCATGCCTTCTGTCACATTTTCCTTATGTCAGTTGCCACCGGTGTAGCCAAAAAACTTCTAGGCTATGACTACGGCGAAGGTGAGTTGGGAAAGTTACTGTGGATTTACTGGGAGATACTTGTGTGGTTTTCAGCCATGTCCAAGAAAGTGATTTCTAATCAGCCACCCAGCAATGGCTGCCACAAAAACTGCTAGAGTTCACCATTCTGTCTGACCTAGTGTTGTGACAGAGATAAACGGAACCAGTTATTACTGTCACATGAATATGCTCTAAGGAACTCAGCATTAAAAGTTTGTGGACACGAGAGAAGAAACAAAGTTTGAAATGTGTGAAGCTAGGAGCTGGTCTGTGAGAAATTCATCTGCTCATTAGTCATATAACATTGTAATGGGAGGATTTGGTTTCCATTGATGTCTGTCAAAGCAGAAAATACTTGATAATAATTTGATAATGTCACTATAAACGCATCATACCCTTTCCCCTGTTTTGACGGGAGTCATGCAAAAAGGAATTAATCTGAATTCTTATTGGTGTATGTGGAGGGAGGGGCAAGGAACTTGTAGTGTTATTACCAACACCTAGTAATGTTTGGGAATTGCATGCTTTGCCCAATCAAAGCATTGGATTCTGTCTTAATGTATCCATTTGGATGAGACAACAAAGCCTCCCCACTTTGTTGGAACAAATTCTGAGAGAACCAGATTAAACAGTTTAGCAATACAACACATTCAGCAAAGCAAGAAAAAAAAAAACAAGTATTTCTAATGACAATTCATCTGATGCTTCCTCCAAAGTATGTGCAGTAAGAATAACTTGATTATACATTAGTTTAACTCACTACAAGGTAGCATTAATTTATAATGCATTTGAATTGTTGATCTGTATCTTCTTGCTTGACAAACATAGATACAGTTCAACCTGGATCTTATTAGCTATATGAACTTGGGCAAGTCATAGAACCACTCTGGGCCTCTGTTTCCTTATCTCTAGAACAGAAGTAACATTTATTCTCCTTATATGTCAGGCTGTATTAAGAGAAATCTGGCACACTATTTATTTTAAGTATGTGTGTACTGTAAAGTATTGTCCAGTGTTAATCGTAAGTCTTTAGTGGTGATGGTTTAAAAAGGAAAATGTTACCTCATTCTATTTACCTCCGGGATTATCCCCACTTCTGGACAACCTGACAATATTTTTCTCAACACAAATAGGTTTATTTATCATGCCATAATTTTTAGATTTACCTCAAATCAACCAGTACAAAAATATAGAAAAAAACTTTAAAAATAATGCATTGAGTATGGATTTTTTAAAAAAATTCTTTCTGGGGTTATAGCAATTAAGTTGGCTTCCTGGTTTATACTGAAGATAAGTTAAGCCTATTCGTAGCAGGCTTTTATCTAAAGAAAATCACTGTCCCTTATAAGGAAATAGTGATTTTTCTACCTAATATTGAACTCAAGACATCTATTATATCTCAACTATGGATGTTATCTCAGAGATATGTGAAAAGCAATGAACTGCATTCTGATATACAAGTGCATTAACAGAGAAAACTGGCTGCTAAGGGCTCTCACCCAGTGGAAATTCCTTAATGTATTTATCATTATCTAGGTCTAGATACAATGTTTTCAGTGCTTTAGTGTTGATCAGACTTCAGGATGTTGGCCCACATGAAGCAACTCCCAGGATACCTTAGAATAAAACTGAATGCCAATCTATTAATTTACAATGAGAAACACAACAGTCTACTTGATTGGAGAGTCAGGTCAGCTAGACTAGCACATTCTCTCCCTGTGGAAAAATGTCAAAGGAAGTCAACCACAATTAGAAAAGGCTGATGAAGGAGTTATCTGAATGGCTCAAATATGATAGCCCAAAGCACCTGTGTCTCTTGGTATAGCCAGCCCATAGCAGGATCTGAGGGGACCTTGCATAAATCTGGGCTAAATCAAAGAAAAATTTACTAACAGTAATGTGTGGCATAATGACCAGAGAGAAGAAAATGTTGAGTCTGCACTCTTCTGTCTCCTAGAAAGTGTGGAGAAAGAATGCTAACTTGTAAATGTTAGGATTACTGTATAATACAAAATAGTAAAATAATTTAAAACAAGATTTATATGTCAATATTAAAGATATACCATAGAAACTAAGGAAGGATAATGAGTAAATTCACAATTTCATTAAAGGAATTAATCTATGAATGAACTGATTTTAATAGAAGACTATAAATCAAAGTTCTAGGTGTGAGAAGGGACTTACATACACATAAGATATATATATTCATCTTTATTAAAATTAAAATTCATAAGCAAGTAAAATTCTCTTGTACTTTCATTTCTTGTGAATGTCTGAATTTTTAACTCATTGTTTTTCATACCAGGAAACCTAATTAAGCCAATATTTTCACTTGGCTAACATCTATAATCAAGAGGTAACCAGTTTACTGAAAATTATAAATGTGTGATATCATATTCACATATTTAGTAATTATTTATAGACTACATATACTAATATTTATAATCTTGACCACTTATTCTACTCCTTGATCTATGTCATGGAGATGAATCTCTGACATAAATTTTTAAAAAAGGTCATCAGGAGACCTACTGCTGAGAGGGAAGATTTATATTGGAAAAGTGATATGCTAAAAATTTTCTGCTTTTGACCAAGATCTTTCTAGCCTATGACTATGTCAAAGGAAATGTCCTTTGTAATAAACACCTAGACATTAAAAGGATGCCATTCAGGAAGAAAGGAACTGAGGAGGTTATTTAGGCCTACATTTTTGTAGGACAGTGGTACAAGGAGTCCATGACATGGCTTAAAGGATATCTGTGAGGTCAAAAGATCTAGCATGCAAGATTATAGTGTAACAAAGAACAAAAAGATCATTGATAATGGTTTCAAATTCCACATTATTACTAACCTTTAAGAAATTGTCACTTGCCCCTTTGAGCATAGTGATGAAGAAGTATACATACAATTATCTGAAAAGACTGTTACCATATTCCTCCCTTCTCAAACTCCTTACCTGCATAAGGCCAGATTTTATCCATAGACAGCCAAAACTATACATTACTCCAGCTTAAATGCCAAAGCAGATATGATGTTCTAATTCTCTTCTATTAAGTCAGACTGAAAGATTGATTGATTGATTGATTGATTGATCAGAGAGACAGAGAAACAGAGCGAGAACTTGAGCAAAGGCAGAGGGAGAGGCAGAGAATCTCAAGTAGACTCTGCATTGAGCATAGACCCTGATGTGGGACTTGATGTCATGTCTCAGATCATGACCTGAGCCAAAACCAAGAATCAGACGCTTAACCAACTGAGCCACCCAAGCACCCTCAGACTGAAAGATTTTATGAAATGTAAAGCAATGTTATTCTTCTCACTAATGTCCATTTTTAAACTTTTGTTTTTAAAGATTTATTTATTTATTCATGAGAGACACACAGAGAGAGGCAGAGACATAGGCAGAGGGAGAAGAAGGCTCCCTGCAGGGGAGCCTGATGCAGGACTCAATCCCAGGATCCCAGGATCACACCCTGAGCTGAAGGCAGATGCTCAACCACTGAGCCACCCAGGCATCCCTAATGTCCATTTTTAAAATGTAGTTATTATTTATCATAAAATGTTATAAACATATTTAATGGGTTATTTATTGTCATTTTAAATGAATTGATAAATGTTTTTTAAATATTTCTGTTTTAATTTCTAATATGGTAACTATAGATAGTCCTAATGAATATTAATAAAAGCCCTTTGGGGTCCTCAATGATTTTGATTAGAGTACAGGGTTCGTGAGACCAAAGAGTTTGGATAATAATTAATATAGGACTCAAATGAGACATATTAAGTAGGAATAGTTAAGTTTAAGTCTCTTTTGCTTATAAGGTCCTTGTCATGGAAAGGCCAAGCAGTGTCAAGTGAAAAGCAACAAAAGAGGCTGGTTAATCAGGACTATCTCGTCTGGCTTTCAAGAGAGAAAAATAAAAGAAAGGATTTGATATATGTGTGTGCTGTGTCTCATTAGGATTTCAGAGCAGAAAGGAAGATGTGGTTTAAACACAAAGAGGAAAGAAATTACGTTTTCCCTTGTGTTCCTTTTGTCCTATAGCTCCCAGAAACTGAGTAAGTCTAGAAAAAGTGACAATCTTTTAAGAAACATTGACACAAAATTCTATGCTGGGCACTGAAAGACATGAATTAAAACATGCCACATAAAGTCTATTTCTAGGATCCAGGTCTGCTCATGCCCTGGAGGATTGCCAGGCTTCATCATACTCCTCCAGAACATCATGTCTTGGAATTAAGGCCTTATGAAATAGTTGATGAATACTTTAGTTCTAAAGTGAAAAGGTGGCACCAGTAGAAATTTTTTAAAAAGTATGAATGTAAGAACAAATAACCAATATTAAAAAGAAATGCTTGAGTTTTACTGATTATGCTCAATGCTGCTGAAAATACTGCTTCAGCTCTCATCTTCTGTATCAGCATTATCCAAATGAAATATAATGCAAGCAGAAATAAAATGTATACCACAGAAATAATTTTGAATTTTCTAGTAGTCACATTCAAAACGTAAAATAAAAATAAAATACAAAAAGTAAAATAATTATATGAGATTAATAACTAATTTTGTTAACCCAACTAGAATAAAATTCCAATATGTAATCAAGATAATTTCATAAGGTAATGTACATTCTTTCCTTCATACTAAGTCTTCAAAATATGGTATATATTGCACATTTACAACAGGACTCAATTTGGATTAGCTATATGTCAAGTGCTCAGTAACCACATAAGGCTTGTGAACATACTAGGCAGCTCACTTTTATGTAGTCATAATTTTAGACTTCGTAAGCAGCTTAGACTAGAGGCCGTAAATGTCCTATTCATGATCTTTATTGCTTTTATTTTCCTTCTTTTCACTGTGCTAACGAAACACATAGATGTCACAATTCTCAGTTTCCTTTTTACTGGGTATTTTAAGTTGGCGCTTACACTGATTTTTGGATCTCAATCTCTCTTTTTCTGTGAAGTGTTTAAATATAGGTATTAAAATGTTTTTTTTCTAATTTTTTAAAAAGATTTATTTATTTATTTATTCATGAGAGACACAGAGAGAGAGAGAGAGGCAGAGACACAGGCAGAGGGAGAAACAGGCTCCACGCAGGGATCCTGATGTGGGACTCGATCTGTGGTCCCCAGGATCAGGCCCTGGGCCAAAGGCGGCGCCAAACTGCTGAGCCACCTGGGCTGCCCATTTTCTAATTTATCTTAACCTAGAGATTAAACATATCACTGCTCCCTCTATTATTCCATTCTGGTGTTTAGTTTTTATTTATGTTCTCTTGGAGGCCTAGATAAGATGGTACTACCTTTCTTCAACATAAAACTTCTGTTCCAAAAAAAAAAAAAAAAACCTTCTGTTCCATTTGTTCTTTGTATTTTGTTGTTATTGTTCTAAAAGAACTAGGAGCTATGGATTTAACACATTTTGAAATTTAATGTTTGACTTATATGTTCTGAAATAAATGATTAGGAAACATTTAAGCCCCTTTTATTATGGCATGTGGGGCCACTACGCACCTTTTGGGAGTTTCGTACATTGTCTCTTATTATTTCACTTATTTATTCATTTTACAATTATTCATTGAAGTCACTGCGTTTCAGGCAGTGACTATCTCTACTTCCTTTCCTACTGTGAAAAATCAATTATATTTTTTAAACTGCTAATTTTGAATTTATACTTACAGAAAATTTGCAAAAATAGTGAAGATAGTTCCTATATATTCCTCATCTATCCTCTAAAGTGAACATTTTACATAACAATGATCATAATCAGTACATTAATATTGGTTCAATACTATTCCCTGAACCATAAATCTTATTCACATCTCACCCATGTTTTGCACTGATTCCCATTTCTCTGTTCCAGGATCCAATGTCCTATTTCATATTGTATTTAGTTGTTTTGTCTCCTTAGTCTCTTCCAATCTCTGATGGTTTCTGAGTTTTTCTTTGTCTTTTATCATCTTGATACTATTGATATGTATTCGTCGGTTACTTTGTAGACGGTCCTCAGTTTGGGTTTGTTTGATGTTTTTTTCATGATTTGAATGAGGTTATGCATTTTTGTAAGAACATCACAGACATGATGTTGTGCCCTTTTGTGCATCACATCAAACATTTCATTATGTCAACATGTTTTATTACTAGTTCTGTTACCCATAATCATTTGGGTAAGATCATTTCCAGGTTTTTCCACTGTAAAGTTACTATCTTTCCATTTGTCACTGACAAATCTTTCTGAAGAGATAGTTTGCTTCTCATCAAACTTTTACCAGTTTTAGACTCCAGCAGCAGAGCTACTCTTCATCAATTAAGACCACAGTGTATGCTTAGTAGTGAATTTTCTATTTCCCTCTTTCTTCCTCCATGGATCATTTGGAATTCTACTCTAAGAAATATCTGTCCTTTCTTTTCTTTCTTTCTTCCTTCCTTCCTTCCTTCCTTCCTTCCTTTCTCTATATCCATATGGACTTACAGATATTTTTCTGTGGTTTTTATTTTATGGATTCAAATCCAGTGCTATCTTTTTTTTTCCCCACAAAATGTTCCAAATTTGATTATTCGGGGCTCCTTAAGATTGGATACTGTGGTCTTTCAAAAATCCCCCATTCCTTTTTTTCTAAATCACCTTATTGAACTTTAATCAACATTTAAAAAGTTGTTCATATTTGTTGGTTTCCTTTTACTTTTTTTCTTTTACCTTTAAGATAAATTTTAAACCTCTCGAAAAGACAGTGTCTTCAATAAATGGTGCTGGGAAAACTGGACAACGACTTGGAAAAGAATGAAACAGGACCACTTTCTTACACCACACACACACACACACACACACACACACACACACACAATACTCAAAATGGATTAAAGACCTAAATGTGATATTTGAAACCATAAAACTCCTAGAAGAAAACATGGGCAGTAATTTCTTTCACATTGGCCTTAGCAACATTTTTCTAGATATGTTTCCTCAGGCAAGAGAAACAAAAGCAAAAATAAACTATTAAGACTATGCCAAAATAAAAAGCTTTTGCACAGTGAAGGAAACCGTCAATAAAATTAAAAACAACAGGGGCACTGGGTGGCTCAGTAGGTTAAGCATCTGCCTTCGGCTCAGGTCATAGATATCCTGGTCCTGTGATGGAGCCCCACTGTCAGAACTCCCTGCAGGGGACCCTGATCAGCAGGGCTTCTGCTACTCCCTTTCCTGCTTCCCCTCCCTCTGCTCCTCTGCTTTCATGTGTTCTCTCTCTCTCTCAAATAAATAAATGATATATCATTAAAAAAAACAAAAAACTAAAAGATAACAAGACAACATATTGAATGAGAGTAGATAAGTGTCAATAAAGGATTAATATCCAAAATATACAAAGAACTTATACAACTCAACATCAAAAAGCCACAAGTAATCTTTAAAAAAATTTTTTTATTGGAGTTCAATTTGCCAACATTTAGCATAACACCCAGTGCTCATCTCGCCAAGTCCCCCCCTCAGTGCCCATCACCCAGTCACCCCAACCCCTTGCCCACCTCCCTTTCCACTACCCCTTGTTCATTTCCCAGAGTCAGGTGCCTCTCATGTTCTGTCACCCTCACTGATATTTTCACTCATTTTCTCTCCTTTCCCTTTATTCCCTTTCACTAATTTTTATATTCCCCAAATGAATGAGACCATATAATGTTTGTCCTTTTCCGATTGACTTATTTACCTCAGCATAATACCCTCCAGGTCCATTCATGTTGAAGCAAATGGTGAGTATTTGTCAATTCTAATGTGAGTAATATTCCATTGTATACATAGAACACATTAGAATTGATATATATATATCACATCTTCTTTACCCATTCATCTTTTGATGGACACTGAGGCTCCTTCCACAGTTTGGCTATTGTGGACATTGCTGCTATAAACATTGGGGTGCAGTTGTCCCGGCGTTTCACTGTATCAGCCACAAGTAATCTGATTAAAATGGGCGGAGGACACGAATAAGCATTTTTCCAAAGAAGACATATAGATGATCAACAGATCCATGAAAAGATGCTCACCATCACTCATTACCAGGAAAATGCAAATCAAAACCGCAATGAGATAACACCTTACACCTATCAGAATGGCTAGTATCAATAAGAAATAACAAGTATTGATGAGGATATGGAGAAAAAGGAACCTAGTGAGCTGGTGGTGGGAATGCAAATTTGTGCGACCACTATGGAAAACGGTATAGACTCACTGAATCACTATGTTGTACACCTGAAACTAATGTAACATTGCATGTCAGCCATACTTCAATTAAAAACAGAAAGAAATAGGCTTTCTAGAGCTGACATATGAATAAATAATATTATATAGTATGAATTATAAAATTGATATATAAATAAATATAAAATTGTCTCATAAAAATAAATTTCAAACCTTTCCATATGGCATGCAAAACCCCTATGATCTCATACTTGCTTACTATTTAGTCCTACTTAGTCTCATGTATTTTCTTTCTTTTATCCTTTTTCTTTTTCTTTCTTTCTTTCTTTCTTTCTTTCTTTCTCTTTCTTCTTTCATTCTTCTTTCTTTCTTTCTTTCTTTCTTTCTTTCTTTCTTTCTTTCTTTCTTTGTTTTACTTAGTCTCATTTTCTATCAATTCTCATCCACAAATTGTGTACCATCCACACCATGGTACCTCAAATGAACCATGTTTCCCCTTTCTCCTTAGCATATACATATGTATACTATCCCTCACCCTGAAACACTATTCACCTCCAAACTCTACCTCCAACAGCTCCTACCTTCCTTTTACCTTCCAAGTAGTAACAAGTTTATAGAACAAGTGACACTCTCATATACTGTTGATGCAAGTGTAAATTGGGACAAATATGTTGGAAATCTCTTAAGCAGCATCTACTAAACCTGAACACATGCATATGACCCATCGGTAATTGCTGACACCGATTCTTGCATCTATTCACTAAAACAGGCAGGGGTAAGGATGCTCAAAGCAGTATGGTTTATTAATTCCGACAATATCTACATAGTTTCTTCCAAGATTAGCTTCTCTGACATGCCACATCATCCTCCCATTCTGGCTGGCATTAGTGTCTCTGTTGCATACTTCCATATTTAACATGTTTTACTGAAATGATTGTTAAATTGTTTATCTCTGTATATTGTCTGTCCCATGAATATAGGACTGGTATTAGAATTATCTGCACTTTTATTCCCACTTTCTATCTCTTCTCTGGTTTCTAAGACAAAGAACTGAAAAAAAAATAAAGTTTTAGATACTTAGTTATCAACTGAAAGAATCTTAATAATCAGAAACAAGATTTTGTAGATCAAGGGGACTTTGTTTTTAGACAAAGTAATGTGACAATAGCCTGTCCATCTTTTAATTGCTATATTCTTTGAGCTTTTAGAAAGATTATTTTTATCCCCATGTTCTTAAAGTCCCAAATGTCAAGAATTTTTATTTTTAAATTTATTTTTTTCTGAAACATAATTATATCACATAAATACAAACATGTACTTAATCTTCACACCATAATACTCTGAATTAAGCCTTTAAAAATCTTTCCAATAGGAAAAAAATCTTTCCAATAGAAAAACACACCAAAAAACACTTTCAATATACTGCTACTAAAATATTTATGAAGGATTTTTAACAATAACCTATCTCCCCCATGTTTTCCATATATTGAGATATATAGTTACATTTAAAGAAATAGTATACACTTGTAAAATCCATAGAAAATTGTCAATAAAAGAACCATACAAGAAGTTCCTTTTTACTGTGTTTGTCGATTTTATTTTAGGGAAAATATAAGAGGTGAAATGCAAGGTGCCATGGTTTGTAATGTAGCAGCAATAAAGATAAAATCATAAAAGAGAATGTTTGGGTTGGCTTCTGAAGAATTAGGAGGCCCATGGGGTAGTTTCCAGTATACTCTCCATCCTAAACATTTAGTACCACTTTTGGAATATTTCAATTGTACACTACCAAATATAAATGGAAATATTGTAGTTTTAAAAATGTAGACAAAAGAAAATGTAAACGATGTGGAGCATTTCCATTTTATTAGTGTGCACAATATTATTGGTAAACTCCCATTCAGGAATCCAAAATTGAAGTAATATGCAAAAGAATAGGTAACAAGAAGCTAGATAGTAGGTTGACAAAATGACTTTCCCAAAAGGACTTAAGTGTATTCCTTTTTAACTGTGGCCTGAACCACAGATGAAAGTAAAAAGTGGTTTGAAACCCTTACCTCCATAAGGACAGTAAATGAATCTTGACAATATGGGTTCTATTCCTTTCCACATTCATCCAGCATGGCTTCAGTGTCCTTAATCATATGACTTAGTCAGCAGGGCTTTCTGTGCTCTGGGAGAATCCAAGAAACACAAACTATCTCATCATCAAAGGGAATTTAGTAGTGACTACTACCAGTAGAAAAAAAATTAGGAAAAGTACTATTTTAAACCAACTGAGAGAGCAACTCACTATGACATATAAACTGATTTCAGGAAGTAAGTGAGGGTTGGGAAGAGGAGTTTACTGAATATACCCCAATCCCACCCCAATGCCTAGCTTCTGGAGAACTGGAACCAGTGATTCTCTTTACACAGACTGAGAATGATCTTATTCAAGTAATTTATAGAAATAACTGAAATAATATAAAACACATCACATATTGGATCTGGATTTGACTATGGAAATGGAGATTCCTGCAAAATTCTAATTTTTGAATATACACTCAGACTACTTGTGATCATTAGATAATACGGTAGAGTCTGTTGGACCTGCATCACCTCTAATAGAAAAAAGCACACCTTCTTGTACTAGTATTGTTAATATGGGGTACGTCTCTAAGTCTCTCTATGAAAAAGAACTATACATTTCCTAGGTAATAGGAATAAAAAATAAGCTAAAAGTTAAATAATATGCCATATTCTAAAGCAGACAGTGAAAAGAAAAACAACACATCTAGAACACCAGAACATAGCTTATTAATAATATTTAGAAATAATTTTTAAAACTTTTTAAATGGGGATCCCTTGGGTGGCTCAGCGGTTTAGCGCCTGCCTTTGGCCCAGGGCACGATCCTGGAGACCCGGGATCGAATCCCACGTCGGGCTCCTGGTGCATGGAGCCTGCTTCTCCTTCTGCCTGTGTCTCTGCCTCTCTCTCTCTTTGTGTGACTATCATAAATAAATAAAAATTAAAAAAAAAATAAAACTTTTTAAATGAAGTATAGTTGACATAATATTATACTAGTTTCAAATGTACAACGTAGTGATTTGACTGTTATGTACATCACAAAATGCTCACTATGGTGAGTGTAGTCACCATTTGATGCCTTAAAAGCTTATTATAATATTCTTATTATTATTTTAAGATTTTATTTGTTATTTATTTAAGAGATAAATATAGTGTGGCGGGGGAGGAACTTAGAGAGAGACAAGCAGACTCCGTGCTGAGCATAGAGCCCGATGCAGCAGAAATCAAGAGTCAGATGAACTGATTGAGCCACCCAGGCACCCCAAAACTTATTACAATATTTTTTACTATATTTCCTGATTATTGAGCCACCCAGGCACCCCAGGCACCCCAAAACTTATTACAATATTTTTTACTATATTTCCTATGTTGTACTATTCATCCCCATGACTTATTTATTTTAAAACTGGAAGTCTGTACCTCTTAATCTCTTTCTCCTATTTTGCCCACACCCCAGTGCCCCTCCTCTCTGGCAACCAATTTTCTCTGTATTTATGATTCTGTTTCTGTTTATTTTTGATTGCTCATTTGTTTTTTAGATTAATGATTTTGAAGAGCCTCTGATGCTTCACTTTATTTAGTATTTGGATTTTTTCTCTTTTTCTTTTTAGTTTTTTTTAAAAAATTTAATTCTAGTGTAATTAACAAATAGTGTTAAATTTGTTTCAAGTGTACCATATAGTGATTCTACAATTCCATATATTACTCAGTGCTCATCAACATAAGTGCATCCTTCACCTATTTCACCCAGTACCCCCACCCACCTCTCCTCTGGTAACTATCAGTTTGTTCTCTATAAATTAGGAGTCTGTTTTTTGGTTTGTCATTTTTTCCTTTGTTTATTTGTTTTGTTTTTTAAATGGCACATATATGAGTATTTGCATTTATTTTTCTTATAGGAATTTGGAAACCATTTAGCATTTTTATTAGGACTATTATGTAATCATATTTCTGCATTAGAAAGAGAAGTCCTCTGACAGTGGAGGATAGTAGCAGATGCTGTCAGTGCCTGGCCTGTGTCCACTTTCGACTCACCATTTCAGTACATCCTTCAGGAAGCATCAGCAGCTCTCCACGGAAGGCTTTCTCCCAACCTATCCAAAGGGCAGGCTCAAAGTGCCAAAGAGTTAATATCTCCCTTTGCCAATGACAGTGGAGAGTGTGAGGATAAGTACCACAGCCTCTTTTATCCTCGGGTAGATGACCTCCTTTATCCTCTCTGTATGGATTGAGCCCAACTCAGCTTCATGAATTTGCTGCTAGGTAACAAATTGTTTATTGGTTTATTTCCTTCCATCTCTCATTTTTTCATTACCCTATCAGGGTTTCCAGGATTTGAGATCACCTCCCATATAAACTGCTTTCGTTCAAATTCTCATATCAGAATCTGTTGCTGGGAAAACTCAAACTAAGATAGTTGGAAATGGCAGTGGTTTTAGGAGGCTGATCTAAGAATGAATTCTGGAATCACATCAATTGCTGGTTAGATGGAAGCAAGGACAATGCTGCTAGTAGTAAGTGGAGTAGTGATAATCCCTGGACTGTTTTAGCCTAATACAAAGAATCTCTTAAGTGGAGATTTGGGAAGATATGAGGCAAAGGATATAGATTGAATTATGTAACAACTATAGTACTTGCATCTGAATGATATGAAAACAATAGTTATTAATAAGAACATCAATATTGTTTTGGAATATATATCCATGTATTAAGAATGCAATGAGGAAAACATGCAATCGAAGAGCATAAATCTTATGGTGAATAAAGAGGGAATTTATTTGAGGAGGGGTGCACAAGGGGCTTGTTTTCTTCCTTTGTGTATGTGTCTAATTTTCAATAATAAACAGAAAAACCAGCAAAAGAAAAGAAAGACATATTCACAACAGTACATAAAGAAGCTGGAAAGACAAGGGCTAATCCCTACTATTTAGAAATTACTGGTAATCAAGATAAGTTAATTCTCAGGGTCATTCATTTAGTGATAGATCCAAGAACTAGAAAGAATAAAATTCCCAGATCAAAGATTATGGTTGGTTCCTTCACTATACCATGAATATATTAAGGAAAGTCCATTTAGATGGAGAACTTATAGTCTCATACACATGGTTCTAAGAAAATATCCACCAAGAAGTTATATGTCATCTTAAAAAGTTGTTTATCTGGCCATAAATGGGCTATCAATATAGAAACTGTGTTCCTTGGGTATAGTGACTTTTAATTTAAAGAGTTGAGAAGCAGTAAAAAGGGCAAATGCACTGCAAGAAACATTTTTGGAGAGTAAATGTAGCAAGCACTTGCAATGTAGGTATAACCATAGAAATGGTGAAATGAGTATTATTTTAAATTAACTGTATTTGCTACATACAATATTTAATCAGCTTAATAACATTTTAGTTGTATTTTTAAAAAGATTTTATTTATTTTTTTGAGAGAGACAGCGATTGAGAGGGAGAGGAGAGCACAAGCAGGAGGAAGAGATAGAAGGACAGGGAGAAACAGACTTTCCACTGAGCAGGTTGCTGGATGTAGGACTCCAGGATCATGGCCTGAGATGAAGGCAGACGCTTCACCAACTGAGCCACCTAGGGGACCCTTTAGTTGTATTTTTAAATATATTTTCCTGAAAATTTTGTATCCTGTGATGGGAAATGAAAGATTGATTTACCCAACTCAAAGAGAAAATGATCAGGACCCTATGTCAGGAAACATTTTGTTTGAATTTATCGCCTCATGATTTGTACATAAAAAAGGAACAGAGGGAAGAAGTTGGATTTAACAACTCTTCCAAAAAATTAAAGTTGGCTCTAGGTAACATTGAAGTTAAAAGAAATAAAAGTATTTTAATCAAGATGTCACATGATAAAAGAATAAACCACTCTAATTCATACAGAAGGCTTACAATTTTTATTCATTTCCCCTTTTCAATTAAATTGAACTTGCAGAGTACATAAGGACCAAGGTAAGCAAGGTTATTCCTGATTGATGACATTACCATATTCCACCATTACTAATATTCTTTTAATATTTATATTCCACCCCCTAACTTTCTGGACTGAATCACTGTATAAATAGTTTTGAATTATATGGAAATGAGCAGCACTTTCCTTGAAGCAAATATCAGGTGAACAAATTAAAAAAAAGCAACAATATCTGTCTCTGTAAGGTGACTGGTAGGAAACAAATCCTAAACCATTACTGAAATCCAAGAAAACTGATTACTCTAGTGGTCTGCTTTCCTAAAAGTAGTAGAAATTGTTAGGTCCTATTATCAACATTTCATTAGGATGAAGTTAGAAAGCTACAATGCTACTCACAATTTTTCAAAATTTACAGTCTTTAGATCATATGGAGCTTGATATAATGGTGTGTATGGATCTTTTACTTGCTTACAGCCTGGAGAGGACTCAAATTAATGGCAAGAAAGAGGATTAAAGACAGTTCATATCTGAAGAATCACAGAAGTAACACCACCCCCATGAAAGTATTTGGAAGATAACATCTAATACTGCTCAAATGCAAAGGAGGGTGAGTGATTTGATAGTATATAATGAACGCATTGATTTTAACACTGAGCCATGGAAAGCACTTTTAAATTTGGAGTCAAGAAAGATTAATTTCTACTTGCAAAGACACCCTTCCAGTGTAAAGACGAGTCACTAGATTCATCCCACTATGTTTAAAAGTTGCCTCAACTAATACTGGGGTCAGGGACAATAGGCTTGTTTCCTTTTTTTTTTTTTAAAGATTTTATTTATTTGTTCATGAGAGACACAGAGAGAGAGGCAGAGACACAGGCAGAGGGAGAAGCAGGCTCCATGCAGGGAGCCTGATGTAGGACTTGATCTTGGGACTCTAGGATCACACCCCAGGCTGAAGGCGGGTGTGAGCTACCTTCACTGCTGAGCCACCCAGGCGTCCCAATAGGCTTGTTTCTTAAATTTTCAGAAAATTTTACAATTGCCTAGTGCTAAATAATACCATAAATCTTAATTATTTTTTCTTTTTAGGCACTGAGCTTCATAACTAGTAAAGTATTTTTTGTCCCAAAACTTTGTACCATAATATGTTAAAATATTCCTACAGTATATCAAAAATTAACATGGAATAGAAATAATTCAAATTATAAAGTTAGGTTTATATAGCACCATAAATAATTATTTAAAATTTCTTATAGACATATGTAATTTAGTAGGTTATGTTGGATTTCATTAAATATTTTATCACATGAACATATGATATGAGTAGGAGTATATTTGGTTTATTATACAAGCTGGTCTTTGATCCAGAATTTAAAAATATAGCTACCAATATATAGTTCAATTTCTTTAGCTCAAATATGAAGAAAATTTTAAAAATATTTTCTTGATATAGGTATTGTCATTTAAAATAAGATAATTCTTTTCTGTAGCACTATTCTGCAGGTTATAGAAAGTTTAGGCTCCCAGCTACCCATCCCCATAAACAAGTAGCACTTTCTAGATACTGTGACAACCAAAACACTCCCATGTAGTCAACTTCTTCATAACCTGCCTTTTCTCCATTTAGGAAACAATTTGGCATACTGATTTAGACGATTATGATGCTAATTTTATAAAAGTAAGGGAATAAGTTGCTTCTTCTTGCTGTCTCTCTCTCTCTCCCTCTACCTCTATCTCATCTCTCCTTTCTTTTTAGAAACTGTTATTGAAAACATAATAACCAAACATCTTTTTTTTCATGATACTTTAGAGCAAAAGAAGTTCTTTTCTATGTATTATCTTATTCAATTATTGTACTATTAAGAAAGCATATATTATATTTTTTGTGTGTTAGGTTAAAAAAAGAAACTAAGCCTCAGAGAAGTTAAGAAACTCTTAGTATATTACTGTAGTGAAATTGAAACTAGCGTCCTGGAAAACTAAAAGGCAACCTACTAAATGGGAGAAGATAATTGCAAATGACATATCTGATAAAGGGTTAGTATCCAAAATATATAAAGAACTGATACAATTCAATAACCAAAAAATAATAATAATCCAATTGAAAAATGGACAGAAGGCATGAATAGACATTTCTCCAAAGAAGACATCCAGGTGGCCAACAGACACATGAAAAGATGTTCAACATCACACATAACCAGAGAAATCCAAATCAAAACCACAGTGAGATATCAAGTAACACCTGAGAGAATGGCTAAAATTAACAACCCCAAAATAACAGTTGTTGGCAAAGATGAGGAGAAAGGGGAACCCGCTTGTTAGTGGGAAGGCAAACATGTTCAGCCACTGTAGAAAATGGTATGAAGGTTCCTCAAAACCTTAAAAATAGAGCTACCCTATGATCCAGTAATCCCGCTACTGAGTATTTACCCTCAAAATACAAAAACACTAATTCAAAGGGATACATGCACTCCTATGTTTTTAACAGCATTATTTACAATAGCCAAATTACAGAAGCAGCCCAAGTGTCCATCAACTGATTTCTATAATAACCAAAGTGCATTCAAAGTACTAAGCTATAAGGGCCTAGATTTGTCAAAGCAAGGAGGGGAAATGGAGAAGAAATAGTTTGAAATTTCTTTTATTGTAAAGAAATCACATGCTTATCCACAATGTTTAAAACAAATCACTTTTTAAATTATTAATGTATCTTACAAGTTCACATGTATAATATTTTATTATTGCAAAGTCAGGCAATAAAATATGGGGTTGTTTTGATGAACATAACATAAAATTGGCATAATGATTGACAATTGTAGTTAGTTTACCATTTTAACTTCACAATATTCCTTTCTTTCTGAATTTTATTTCTGTTACACAATCTCAAGAAAAGAAAATTCATATATATAAGGCATTGCTAATTGTATCAGTCATTTCATAGCTTATTGTTAAATTTCAATATATTCTTTAGCTTATTAAGAATATTGAATAAATAGTAGAATATGTTTGAATATATGTGTGTTCACATACATATATTAATATATATGAACATACACACATATATATTAATGGCTAACAACTGAGCATAGTCTTTAATTAGATACCAGCCTAATTTTAAAATAAGTTTCTAATCCAACTAAAATCATTATTTCTTTGTAGAAAAGCTTGATATGTATCTTGCAACTTTATGAGATAACTAAAAATTTCCTTATAAACAGTATGAGGAAGTCTAATTACCACTTACTATTAATAGTTGATAACAATTTCCAAATAGTCAAATTTATCTTACTTTGCTCATATTTCAAAGTCAGATATCAAGCACCCTAAACTTACATTTACGATTAACATGATATGCCATACAATATTATAATAGTAAGGTAGCCTATGTATTTACTTACTTTCTGCAACTGACTTATGACTTCTAGGACCATGAGAATATAGCAATCAGTTATGCCACTTAGTCCCTGGTCTATGAGTATAGAACACATGTGCTTAATAATTGTGTTTGTTTGTAAAATATTTTGTGAAGGGATATTAATAGTCTTCAGTTTCTAAAAGGACCAGTTCAGACACATGAACTTTCTAATCAATCATGTTTTTATGAGATGTGCAACCATTATGAACAAAGATAGAATTTTAAAATATCTTCTCTGTGGAGCACCTGGGTGGCTCAGTTGGTTAAGTGTCTGACTTTGGCTCAGGTCATGATCTCAGGGTCCTGGGATTGAACTCCAGGTTGGCCTCCATGCTCAGCAGGGAGTCTGCTTGTCCCTCAGCCCCTCACCCTGCTTGTGCTCTTTCTCTTTCTCTCTCAAATAAATGAATAAATAAAATATTTAAAAAAATAAAATGAAATATCTTCTTTGTTTACTTGTGTTAAAGGAGCAGATACAAATAAGGGAGGAAGAATGAAGTCTCAAAGCATATAAACTATGCTTAAGAAATATTCAATTTTAAAAATGTGTCAATATTTAATATATTAGATAAAAATTCATAATAATTAATAGGACACCATAGACTGTAATCATGGCTTGTAACAAAGTAAATTGCAATACAGATAAAATCTTGACCTTTTGTTCAACTTGTTTATCACTCCAGAATAGAAAAGGAGGATGTCTAGATTAAACTGCTTTCTGCTCCACATGGAGATTACCCAAGTGTTTTTTTTGACTTGAAGTTTAATATGAAACCAACCCAAAATCTTTCATTGCAATTTAAACTTAATGAAAGTTAGACATAAATTGGAGTGGCCAGGTAAAGGAATTAAATATGACTGCATGTTTCTTGAACATGGAAGACTTTCTAGCTGTGGATGCCAGGTTACAGAAGCATAAACAAGCATGAATGCATTCAGATGAAAAGCATGATGATGAAGAATCTAGAAATCTGATTATTATTGCCAAAGCATTGTGTCAGGTACACTAGGAGATGGAGTGATGAGCACTTCCGCATCCAAAAAGGTAGATCACTAAAGACTAAATTGTGAGGCAAAGTTGTCAGGATTTCCTACATGGAATAATCTAGAAGGGATAAAAATAAGGCAGGATGTGATATGTTCCCAAATATATATTGAACACTATGGAGGTTCAGGGAAAGAAAAATGATCATGATCATTTAGAAGCATAAGGAAAAGATTTTTTTGGTTTCGCCATTCAGTCATTGATTAAGCTCATCCTAAGAGGTTCTGATTATAGTGGGGGCAGGCATCAAGAAGTTGAAAACATTGATAGTAAATTCCACTCTGCATAGGATGTAAGATGATGCAGGATATCTTTGTTCCGGTAGTACAAGATAAATCCAAATAAAACAAAAAATGTTCTAAAGGACATTCAGAGAGTAGTGGAGGCACTCCAGCCTAAATGAACTGATTTCTAGAGAAAAGAGCCCTTCAAATAAGGATGACACAAGGATGCTATCTGAGGGCAAATGTTGGGTTTGGCTATCAAGCTATTGGCCAAGGTGTTAGCAGCCAGGACAAAACACAGGCTGAAAGACTTGCAAATACAATGGTAATTCACTCAGCCTAATAGTTCCCCTCACTCCCGTTTTCCTGGGAAAATGACAACCAAGGCAGGACTGAAAAGCAGGGAGAATTTGACCATTTTAGAGTCTTGTGACTCTAAAAGACCATTTTAGAGTCTTGTGGTGCCTGTGAACCAGAGGTCTTTGTACCAATGAATCCAATGTTGAACCATGACCCAACCACCTCCTGGCTCAAATATGAAGATCAAGAAGTCAGTCTGCATGCCTTCTCACTCTGATATCTGATATAATGTATCTGTACTCACTCCATAATCTCATTTCCCTGCATCCATTCTGCATTCTGACCACTGCCTTCTTTCTTTCCTTTTTTTTTTAAATTTTTATTTATGATAGTCACACACACACACACACACAGAGGCAGAGACACAGGCAGAGGGAGAAGCAGGCTCCATGCACCGGGAGCCCAATGTGGGATTCGAGCCCGGGTCTCCAGGATCGCGCCCTGGGCCAGAGGCAGGTGCCAAACTGCTGCGCCACCCAGGGATCCCGCCTTCTTTCTTTCCAACTCCTTCCATCTTCTAAACTAACCTCTAATATTCAATTGCATGGAACCATCAATCAACTGACCTTCATATTTTCCCTGTCTTTCATTCTTTCAATTATTACTTTCAACCTTACCCAGCCTAGCTTGCCCTCACATATACTCAATTTCCTTGTCTTTTCTCTTTTCATCTTACTTGCCTGATAAAACCCAACTAAATATAATTCTCTATTTTATATCTGCACCTAAGCAACTGAACTTGAATGGAAAAACACATAAAAGTGGTAAAAGAATCTCATTGTAAATGCATGAGTCCTAACAGAATCATAGCATATTTCTCTAATGCATTTATTCTCCTCCTTTTTAAAGTAACTATTTCATACCTTACCTCTTCACAAAGTAGGAACCTTTCCCTTCTCCTTATTTACCTTCAGTTCATGACCTTTCTTATTTGTTGATGATACAAAATATAACTGATAAAAGACTCTACTCTTACCATCACATCTACCAATTTACTTTTGTCTAGGTTTATTTCTTCCCTTCCCTCCTATTGCTATCAGAGAAAGAATGGTTACTGGTGCTATCCAAGGCTAACCCTTACAGTTGTGAATTGGATCCCATCTGCTCTTCCTACTCAAAGACACAATTCTCTTTCTCCTCTTTTTTCTGAGTTTCCCTCTCTTGTGGGTATTTCTCAGCAGCACATGAATAGGCTGTACTGTTCCCTGTTCCAAATAAAACTTCAACTTCATATACTTGTATAGCTTTCTCTCTTTTTTTGAGCCTCTTTACATTAAAATC
The DNA here is from genome assembly GCF_018345385.1 of Vulpes lagopus. Classification (NCBI taxonomy): domain Eukaryota; kingdom Metazoa; phylum Chordata; class Mammalia; order Carnivora; family Canidae; genus Vulpes; species Vulpes lagopus. The sequence continues at coordinate 22,796,012 of NC_054848.1, forward strand.
TTCACATCTTAGTAACATTTTTCTTGGCCCCCATTTTGTGAATTTCAATGATCAACTCACAATCGTTATTGTGTTTCACCAGCTAACAGTATCTGACACAACTGTTCACTCTTTCTTAGTTCAAATCTTTCCTTCATTTGGTTTCCAGTACAATACTTTTTCTTGGTTTTCCTTTGATCACACAAGTGTTCTCTTATTTTCTGTTGCTATTTCCTCTTCCTCTAATTTATTCCCAATGACTGGAAAGTTCCAGGGCTTAGTCTTTAGACCTCCTCTCTTCTGCATCTTTACCTAGTCCCTCATTGTCACATCAAACCCATGGCTTCAAATAACATCTATATGTTGATAACTACCAAATTTATAATTCAGTATGGACTTTTCACTAAAACTCTACTCTAATATCAAATTGTCTCTGTGTTATTTCCCTTTGCATATCTCACAGGTACTTCGAAAGTAACTGTTGGGCCGGTGGGATCAAGGGGGATCGGGAGGCGATTGGGGCGGCGGACCCCCCATCTTTGTCACCCTGCTTGGGACTTTCCCGCCACTAGGAGACTGCCCAAGGACACATCATCATGGGAAAACAGGACCTACGCAGGAACAGAAACTGAACCTTACCTAACCTCGTACCATATATAGACATAAGCAGCTATCACCCTATACCGACACCAACCTGCCCTTCCCTATAAAAGCCTACCTGTATTATCCCCGCGCGTGACTTGCCTGGTCTCCCTCCCTCACAGGCCCTGGAACCTCCCCCGAGAGCGCTTCCATTAAAAGCTTGCCTCGACCCACCTTTGCCTGGCCTATTTCATTTCACTACCAACCGGATCAAACCCTACAGTAACATGCCCAAATCTATACTCCTGATTTTTGCCAATGCTCTTCTCCTCTAGTCTTTCTCATCTCAGTTAATGATAATTCCATCATTCAATTGATCAGATTCTAAAGCCTGGAATCAGCTTTGACCATCTCTAATGCTGTTCCCACAGATATCCATATTTTACTCCCTTACTACTGTTCACTGCTCAACTTCCATGTAAGAAAAGCCTTTTATGATTTCCCTAGATTTCTGCCTTCATTTGCTCCCTCCCATTACCCAATTTCTTTTTCTTCACAGCACTTACCACTACCTGGTATATTATATATCGTATCTTTAATAATTTATTTTCTGTCTCTCCCCTTACCATGCAAGATGTAGCCAGACAGACAAAGACAGGGGTTTTGTCCTTCTAAGTTCAATATTATAGCTGCAGGTTTAGAATAGTTACCTGACGTATACGTAGGGGCTTAAATTTTTTTTTTTTGAACAAAGAAGTATTTTAATGGGCCCAGAATTTTGTTTTGTTTTAGAAATTTGTAAAAAAAAAAATTAAGATTTATTTATTTATTTGAGAGAGTGAACAAGCAGGAGTGGCGGCCGGGGGTGCAGAGGAAGAGGGAGAGAAAGGATTCCAAGCAGACTCTCCACTGAGCACAGAGCCTGATAAGGGGCTTGATCTCACAACCCCGACTGACACCACGACCTGAGCAGAAATCAAGAGTTGGACACAGGTGCCCTTGTAAAAAAGTTTTTTTAAACTAATCTTCAAAAATAAACAAACAAACAAACAAACAAACAAACAAACAAATTTTCCTTCACCTATACTTGGATGACCCTAAGGATTGTTAGTGTTTATTTTGTTAAAAGCAAGGGTTTTTTCTATTGCTCTCACTCTCCAGAATTAATTTCTGTTTTGAGTTACACTCTATAAAAAAGTAGATATGTGGTTAATAGAGGTAAGAGAGAAATATTCTAGAGATATTCTTATCCCTTAACTCTTTCAAAATGAGAGACTACATTAATTTACATACCGTCTGAATATGAAAAGGCCTAGAGGTGGTGAGAAGATAATTAAACCTAGATCTGACAGGCTTGTAGAGGAACAAAGCAATTCTTGTTAAATTACTATATCATTGTAGTCTAGAGGGGTTACAGATCTCGATATGATTATTAATATACACACATTTGATTTGTTTAAGCAATTACATTGTTTAATGGATGAAAGGCAATATATTTTCTGTGAAAAGTTCACCTAGCAGACTTCTAGTTTTAACAGTCATAGAATCGTCTATGAAAGTAAAGATTAAGGCAAACATGTCCAAAGTAATATATGAAAAGAATCCCACGAGAAATAACCATATACAAAGTAATAAACTCTCAATATATCTAAATTTATGTGCAAAAATTAATTATTGAAGTTCATTTTCATAAAAATCTATCTAAATTTATGTGCAAAAATTAATTATTGAAGTTCATTTTCATAAAAATCTTATTGCCATTTTGTTCTTTTGAGTATCAGTATAATCATGGATACTATTCATCAGTAGCGTTTGTCTTAGCATTATATATAGGAAGTATTTTAGGATGTACATAAATCATTGGTTCTACAATTAGTATGCAAAGAATAATATTGTCACAAACAATTTTTCTGGATAGCGAAAATGATTGTATTCCTTTCCTGTTGATATTAGAAAAGTACTCTTGAAACACTGATGAGGAAAAGTGCTAACTACAAATGTCTTTGCAAAAGACACTCAGTAGGAGTCCATTTAGACTTAGAGGTACCACGGACATTTGCATTGATTTATAGTATGTAAAAAAAGTATGAGAAGTTATTTCGATGTTGATTATAAGGAAACATTAGTTTTAAATAAGATAAAAATTTTAATATAATTTAACTAGTAGAGAAAAGAATTTTCTAATTTTCTAGCAGATATAAGAAAACAAAAGACAACACAGAGCATTCATAAGAACAGAACTTAAAAATTCTGAGTTTTCATTTCTGATTTATTCCTAACTGTATAATGTTGATGCCTTTTCCTTGCAGTGCTTGTAGATTTCTTTGGAGCATCAGTTTCACTCAGTAGTCAATTTATAATGAAGATTATGTAAAGTGTGACAGATTAAAATCAGGCCAAATGTTAATGCTGGGTAAAAAGGCCAAAATAAATATAAAAATTCATGTCTGGAAGGCATGATAGTGTGATTTACTTAGTAATGGAGAGAAGTAAACGATGAAAAAGAAAAACAGCTATAAAAATAATGAATGTTTTACTGAAAACATAAGGTGTTTTCTCCTCCCAGTCTCATACCACAGAAACAAGCGGACTCTCAATGAGAATGAATCGCATTCCACTTTAGACTGATGAACAATACAATTCTTTATGCAGCACACAATCAAGCTGTGGAATTCAATTCTTCAATATATCATTGTGGTAAATAGTTTAGCAAAATTCAGGAAAGCATTAAATGTTGCCATGAATAAGAATGACATTTACAGCCACGCTAAGTAGGTCACTAAGTTTAAAGGGCTCTCAGCCCCCCAGCAACAGGGCATAGGAGAATTTGTGCGAAGGTCAGAAAGTAATGTTCTGTCTTCTGACATTATTTATATCACTCGTGCATTATGGGATGTTTAGGCTTTTTCTCAAAGCTGGGAATTAAGGGCATCTACTTGAATCTAAAGAAAATAAAAACTACTTAATTTGCTTCAAAATATAAATATTGTCTTGATATAAATTATTGATTATACTATTGGTGACTGCCATAATTCTACAAGATACAACAAACAAAATATTCTCCCCTCAAAGGAGTAAAGAAATGGGAAAATTTGGCATACATGGGATAGCTGAAAAACAATATATTTTGGATGAATTAAAAATGTTTCCTTTTAAAACATAGCAAAGTTCAATCATCAAAAAAGTAAACTTGACTTTATTACATAATTTTATGAGTGATTTGTATCTTGATATGTTAAATTAGAGGACTGGAGTGTTCAATGATTAAATTTGCAACTCTCATACACTGAGACTATAAAAGAATCATCTTAACAACCTTACGTATAAAACAAACTGTAGCTAACTCAAACTTCAAATCAAGAGTCATGGAAAAACGTTATTATACGTTTTATAAAGAAAACTATACAACAATGAAAATGGATAGGACAGCTGCATGAAGTAACACAGACATATCTAAAAAATACAATATTAAAGCACTATCCTGCCTAAAAAAATAAGTTTGTTTAGCATTGTAAGAATTACAGAAAATAATTCATCATCAGCAAAAGCTATGGTGCTCTAAAAATTACTTTGAGTGTATGGAGATCCAAAAGTTCTAAGTATTTTTGACGAGGTAGTTCACTAAATGGTGGAGGAATGTATTATCTCCTGTGAGAACATCAACAGGAGAAAAGTTCATTGTTCTTTGAGAAGCCTAATCAGTCAGTCACCCAGGTTAGAGTGCTCTGGAAACTAACTTGGTATTACTTATTTATTATTATCTAAGTATCTTTGGCAATAGTTGTTTGAAAACAGTGAAATAGCTGCTTTTCCCCCACTCTTCTTACCTTTGAATTCACACTGTTCCTCAAACATGACAGTTATCTCTGTATAAATGGAAAACTTATGCACACTACAGACTGAAAACAAAATTATTTAAATATTACCCATTTAAAATGTGACAGCTCTAGTTGTGTATTGATAGAGTTTCAATAATTGAGTCAATACAAGACCCAATTTCTTTTTCTTTTTTTTTTTTTTTTAAGACCCAATTTCAACAGATTCAATTTGTGATGTTTATGCTTGTCCTCCACCACCACAGCTCCATCCCTGTCTGTCAGGCTGCTGCCTGCAGACTTCATCACCTGGGCTACCTAGCCCTCTATGTTCTTGTAGGGTTTGGCTAAAGGAAGGCCCCAGCAAGAAATCGCCCCAGTGCAAGAGGAGAGAGATTTTTCTTTTCTACTGACCATTCCTTGCCACTGTCCTAACTCACTGTGAACCAGTCCCTATGGTTTCATGCAGAACTCCTTATGACCAGAAAACAGAAGAGGAAAAACACGGAGGTCTAGTCTAAAGATGGGTCTGCAGGAAATGATGGCACCATACAGAAGTGAAAGTTGCTGCATTTGCTAAGTGGCAAAGTGGTAGCATATGCAAGTTATTTTCCACTGCCAATCCCAAACACACACAGATACTTAACCTGCCCTTTTCTGCCCTGATTAGTGTCTTGAGAGGCTGAGCCCTGTTGACTGAATCTTGCAGGCTCTCTTCCCAGCTGCATCTTGAATGGATGCAGGCAATGAGAGGCATGATCTCAATGAATGATCACAAAATGGGACTAGAAAGACGTAGGACATTTTTTTTTCCTACTCTATGCTGACTCTGGTGCTACAGTTTTGCTTTCTCCTCCACAATCAGTTTCTACTGAGTGGCTTCTCCTTGGTACTAGGTCTCTCTGGGATCCAGTAACACTATTTCCTTCCCTTTCCACTCCAGGCTTTGGAGTGATAAAAACCTTCCTTGAGTGATAAAAGCTTTCCTCCGTTGCTAGTCTGTGGCTGCTATCTCCATCCCTTGCTTGTTCTTTTAAATCTTTTCACACCTCCGTAAGGAGACTTTTATCTAATAATGTCTCTTCATTTGAACCACATGAAATAGATTCCATTTCCTCCAGGAAACTGATACTGATTTCACTCATACAAAATCTGCAAAGTTTCAGGCATATGAGCAACGCATTAATTTTTAATGTAAAGCATTGATAATGCAGTGACACTACTACTGCTAATAGTAATACAAAGTTTGTCTGGAAGTTTTGAGGTTTGATTTTCACAGTCACAAATACAAGTAGTGCGAGAAGCTCTTGCCCACAGGCTTTGGAGCACTGGCATAGAGCCAGGTAACTACCATAGTTAGTGATTACAACAATGGCCATCATATCTGTATTTTGATGCTCAAAAAATTTATACCATTCAATGAGTTAGCTTTCATGAAGATGAGGTATTAAAAATATAACAGGATAAAGGGAAAAACCAACAAAGATAATAGTATTAAATAAAGTCGGGTGGTACAATAGAGAATAGGAAGGAAGTGGAGAGAAAAAAACACAAGAGAATAATATCACTGTCCACAATAGGAAATACTAGACATTTATAAACAGAGGACTAAAGGTAATTATATAAATGTATGGTTATAAAGCTAACTTCTGAAACAAAAACAGAAATGTTCCTAAATATCATATGATTCTATTAAGAGACAAAATTCAAATACAACAGAGCAAATTTTATTTCCAAGAGATTTTCTCTCTTTTTCTGATTCTAACATTTTGTATCAGAATTTTGGAAGTATGAAAAAGCATAAAAATTATCTCTTACAATCTCATTTCTTAGAAATCATGCTAAAATGATGTATATTTTCTTTATTGTTTTTGTAATATACCTATATATACACACACTAACACACATATAACAAATTTAATATCTTGCTGTGTACACCATTTCATGACCTATTTTTTTCACTTAAATTTTTATTTTGAACACTTCCCATGTCATTAAATATTCCTAATGGCAGAATATGCTTCTTAACGGTTGTATGAAATCTCATCAAACAGATTTAACACACTGTCTTTTTAAAGTGTTAATTTATTATTGGATACTGAGTTATTTCCACTTTTGAAAATCTGATGATTGGATTAAGAATCTCAACCATGCGCATATCCTTGGTAAAAGTAACAATTTTTTAATCTCATTTTTTGAGTTATTTAAAAAATTTTAATAAAATGTAAAATTATAGAAAAATACAAGCAGCCCATATTCTTACTATACAAAATTAACCACTAATTATGATTTCTCATGTTTACTTTGTCTGTTTTTGAATGTAATAAGACAATCAATTTATAGAAAAAGTTTCATTAAATCATTATATCCTGCCCATTTCTCTTCAGATTTCACCAATTAAGTCTGTTTATTCATTCATTTAAAAAATGTATTGAGGCACTGCCAGGCTCTGTCTCTGATGCTGGAGACATGGAAATATACAACATATTAATCACGTGCTCTCACAGAACTGATTATATTCCAGCAGTAGGCTGGGGGGGGGGGGTTGTATAGAGAAAATAAAAATATAAAAATAAAATACATAAAATGTCAGATCACCATAATTGCTTAAAAGATAATACAGCAAATGATAGGAAACATTAGAAGGATCTAATTTTTTTTATTTTCAAAATTTGTTTCAACTATGAATAACTTCGAACTTATGGGAGGATTTCCTATGATCTCAGGAATTTACACACATTTATGTGGAATCAACACGGTATTATCTAGCACAACCATTTTTGACTTGGTGTTCTTGAGCTATGCCTAGCTGTGGTGGCCTGTCCTCAGTAGCTAAGAGCAGAACATAGTTAGTTGAGACTATCCCATGTCTTAGCCTTCCTCCTGGATCACCTTGGCTTTGTTGCCTTGATTCCTTAGCAGGCTCTCCAGCCTCTGCACTATCATTTCTTGTGGGTTTTGTGCTTCTAATGATACGTGGAATTATTTTTTTTTGGTTTTCCCTATTATCGTGTATTTAACTCAAGCTGTTTCGTGGATCACTATATATTTTCTTTTTTTTAATTTTTATTTATTTATGATAGTCACACACAGATAGAGAGAGAGAGGCAGAGACATAGGCAGAGGGAGAAGCAGGCTCCATGCACCGGGAGCCCAATGTGGGACTCGATCCCGGGTCTCCAGGATCGCGCCCTGGGCCAAAGGCAGGCGCCAAACCGCTGCGCCACCCAGGGATCCCTATTTTCTTATGTAAGCTTTCCATTTAAAAATGTCCTTTCTGGGGTTACAGGGTGAAAAAAATAAAAAAATATACTTTCTTAGGAGCAAAAATATTGACAAATATAATTCTATATATTTAAGGTATGCAACATGATGAGTTGATATGCATATACAGTGGAGAATGATTACAAAGATCAAATAATTATCACATCCATAACCTCACATAGTTAACACAGTTAACTCTTTTGTATGTGGTGAGAATGCTTACAACTCCTGTCAACACTTTCTAAGTATACAATACAGTACTATTAACTATAGTCAACATGCTATAAGAACATTATGATCCTCAGAGCTTATACTAATCATAACTAACAATTTGCACCATTTAACTAATGTCACCTCACTTCCCTCTACCCCCTAGCCCTGTTAGGATGGTTATTATCAAAAAAGGAAGAGATAACAAATGTTGGCAAGGACGCAGAGAAAAGGGAACCCTTGTATACTGCTGATGGGAATGTAAAATGGTATAGCTAATACAGAAAACAGTATAGCACAAAAAATTAAAGATGGAACGACCATATATATAACCCAGCCATCCCACTCCTAGGAATACATCCATACATCCAAAGGAATTGAAATCAGTATCTTGAAGAGATATCTGCATACCCATGTTCATTGCAGCAGTATTCACACATATAATACAAGAGGGAAGAGGGCTAAGAGGGATTTTAAATAGAGTTGACAAGAAAGGCAATTGATGAAGAACAAATGTTATGACAGTCAAATATCTGAAAAAAAAAAGGGAAAATGAGTCCTATGGGTATCTGGGCAAAGGGACTGGGTTAGAAGGAGAAGGGAGAGGACATGAGGTACAATAACATTGAGTTAAGAATGTGTCTGATTTTGTTTCTCTTGCCTTCATGGATGTATCCTGCAAGAAGTTGCTATGCCCAAGTTCAAAAAGGGTGTTGTCTGTGTTCTCCTCTAGGATTTTGATGGAATCTTGTCTCACATTTAGATGTTTCATCCATTTTGAATTTATCTTTGTGTATGGTGAAAGAGAGTGGTCTAGTTTCATTCTTCTGCATGTGGATGTCCAATTTTCCCAGCACCATTTATTGAAGAGACTGTCTTTTCCAGTGGATAGTCTTTCCTGCTTTGTCGAATATTAGTTGACCATAAAGTTGAGGGTCCACTTCTGGGTTCTCTATTCTGTTCCATTGATCTATGTGTCTGTTTTTGTGCCAGTATCACACCATCTTAATGACCACAGCTTTGTAGTACAACCTGAAATCTGGCATTGTGATGCCCCCAGCTATGGTTTTCTTTTTTAAAATTCCCCTGGCTATTCGGGGTCTTTTCTGATTCCACACAAATCTTAAAATAATTTGTTCTAACTCTCTGAAGAAAGTCCATGGTATTTTCATAGGGATTGCATTAAACGTGTAAATTGCCCTGGGTAACATTGACATTTGCCTAATATTAATTCTGCCAATCCATGAGCATGGAATATTTTTCTATCTCTTTGTGTCTTCCTCAATTTCTTTCGGAAGTGTTCCATAGTTTTGGGTATAGATCCTTTACCTCTTCGGTTAGGTTTATTCCTAGGTATCTTATGCTTTTGGGTGCAATTGTAAATGGGATTGAATCCTTTCAAATTTCTCTTTCTTCAGTCTCATTGTTAGTGTATAGAAATGCCGCTGCCTTCTGGGCATTGATTTCATATCCTGCCACACTGCCGAATTGCTGTATGAGTTCTAGCAATCTTGGGGTGGAGTCTTTTGGGTTTTCTATGCACAGTATCATGCCATCTGTGAAGAGAGAGTTTGACTTATTCTTTGCCAATTTGAATGCTTTTTATTTCTTTTTGTTGTCTGATTGCTGAGGCTAGGACTGAAGGCAAGAGAAACAAAAGCAAAAATGAATTATTGGGATTTCATCAAGATAAAAAGCTTCTGCACAGCAAAAGAAACAGTCAACCAAACTAAAAGACAACCTACAGAATGGGAGAAGATATTTGCAAATGACCTGTCAGATAAAGGGCTAGTATCCAAGATCTATAAAGAACTTATTAAACTCAACAGCAAAGAAACGAACAATCCAATCATGAAATGGGCAAAAGACATGAACAGAAATTTCACAGAGGAAGACATAGACATGGCCAACATGCACATGAGAAAAGGCTCCGCATCACTTGCCATCAGGGAAATACAAATCAAAATCACAATGAGATACCACCTCACACCAGTGAGAATGGGGAAAATTAACAAGGCAGGAAACAACAAATGTTGGAGAGGATGTGGAGAAAGGGGAACCCTCTTGCACTGCTGGTGGGAATGTGAACTGGTGCAGCCACTCTGGAAAACTGTGTGGAGGTTCCTCAAAGAGTTAAAAATAGATCTGCCCTCCGACCCAGCAATTGCACTGCTGGGGATTTACCCCAAAGATACAGATGCAGTGAAACGCCGGGACACCTGCACCCTGATGTTTCTAGCAGCAATGTCCACAATAGCCAAACTGTGGAAGGAGCCGCGGTGTCCATCAAAGGATGAATGGATAAAGAAGATGTGGTTTATGTATACAATGGAATATTACTCAGCCATTAGAAAGGACAAATACCCACCATTTGCTTCGACGTGGATGGAACTGGAGGGTATTATGTTAAGTGAAATAAGTCAATCGGAAAAGGACAAATATTATATGGTCTCATTCATTTGGGGAATATAAAAATTAGTGAAAGGGGATAGAGGGGAAAGGAGAAAAATGAGTGGGAAATATCAGGGAGGGAGACAGAACATGAGAGACTCCTAAATCTGGGAAGCAAACAAGGGGTTGTGGAAGGGGAGGTTGGTGGGGGGGGGGGTGACTGGGTGACGGGCACTGAGGTGGGCACTTGATGGGATGAGCACTGGGTGTTATGCTATATGTTGGCAAATTGAACACCAATAAAAAATAAATTTATAAATAAAAATAAAAGCAAAAAAAAAAAAGAAAGGGAATAAAGGGAAAGGAGAGAGGATGAGTGAGAATATCAGTGAGGGTGACAAAACATGAGAGACACCTAACTCTGGGAAACGAACAAGGGGTAGTGGAAGGGGAGGTTGGGGGTTGGGGTGACTGGGTGATGGGTACTGAGGGGGGCACTTGGCGGGATGAGTACTGGGTGTTATGCTAAATGTTGGCAAATTGAACTCCAATAAAAAAATTTTTTTTAAATGTGTATGAGGTGAATGCCGGTATGCCTGGAATAGAGAGTGTTGGGGGAATGGTAGTAGGAAATGAAGTCAGACAGGTACCAGGGAGCCACATAAGAAAGGGCCAAAATGTTGTTGGACTCTGGCTTTAACTGTGAAAGTTTTGAGCAGAGGCATGGCAAGGAAATTAATACATGAATTCGCAGTTTGGAAAAGAGGCTTGTTTTTTTTTTTTTTTTGTCTTTAAAATAATGACCCACATTTTGTCTGTTTTTTCAAATATACTTGTTATATAAAATTTAAATAAGCCTTTCTTAATATGAAGTTATAAAAAGTACTCTCATATTTTTTCATCTAATTGTTTTAAGTAAGTATTTAAAATTTTTTATCCACCTAGAATATGTGTCCTTTTAATCCATCTAAAATTTATGTCCTAAATGGAAAGCCAGCTTTTCCATCTTTATTGAGTAGTGTTTGCTTTCTATGGTGTTTATGATGCCACCTCTGCAACACATCAAATGTCAATACACACCTAGGTATGCTGCTTGACTTGTAATCCTCTTTAAATGGTCTACTAAATAAAACATTATTGTATGGTTTTATAAATATCTTTCAATCTGGAAGGTGAATTCCTCTATTTGTTCTTATTTTACTAAAAAAATAGCCAGACATACAGTTTTACTCTCCCATATAAATTTACTCTGTTTACCAAGTACTCTTGGGATTACCGTCTGGCGTAGCTAGAGTTTTGAAGAAAGTAAGAGATAATTGTCATTTTTCTTTAAAGATTATTTACTTGAGAGAGAGAGAAAGCAAGACAGATTGAGAGAGAGCATAAGTGGGGAGGAGGGGGCAGAGGGAGAAGCAGATTCCCCCTCTGAGCAAGGAGTGACGTGGGGCTGGACATAGGGCTTGGGCAGATGCCAGGACTGTGGGATCATGACCTGAACCAAAGGCAGGTGCTTAACGACTCAGCCACCCAGGCACCCTAAGACATAAATAAATGACATTTAAAAAAGCAAAAACAAATAATTGTCATTTTAAAAAAGAGTATGCATTTTTATCCAGGAAAATGATCTTTTCATTTATTCAGACCTCTTTTATGTACTTCAAATATGTTACATAACTTTCTCTATAAAAGTGTCACAAACTTTAGGGAAACATTCCCAGGAATTTTAAAATTATATTGCATTTGTAAAGGGTTTTGCTTCTTTACCACAAATTCTAGTTCGTTATAGTTGATATAAAGTAATGCTGTTGATTTTTTTTAATGCTGAAGCTTTTTAAGTTGATCTTGAATATAGCACAATTGCTGAACCAGTTGATTTGGTCTAATAATGTCTCCATTGATTTTCCTTAATTTTAGTGGCGAATATCTGACACATTAAGACACTTATTTTTGTTTGTTCTGTTATTATCTAATATAGGACATCTAGAATAATGATGAATTATAGCAGTAATGGAATCAATCTGAATTTAGCCTTGTGGTTATTAGTGAGAATGCCTGTAAATCTTTTAAATGTCTTTCTACTCTTTTAAATGCCTTGCCAATCTAAGGAAATTGCCATGTTTTTAGTTTACTAAGTGCATTAACATACAAGTGGTAATATTATCAGAAGTTTCTTTTTTTCCTACTAAAAGATTACTTGGATTTTCTGCCTTATATGTTAATATAGTGAATTACAGGGATGGGCTTTTTTTTTTTTTTTTTTTAGGGATGGGCTTTTAAATACTGAATTCTCTTTGCCTTTCTAAGGTAAACCTTATTAGGTCATGATTTTCACAGTATTATCAATTTTGTTGTATTACATAAGGGAGCCTCACCAGTAATTTATTATTATTGTATATGTTGTTCTTTTCTGGTTTCAGTGTCAGGAACTATTGACTTCACAGAGTAAATCATATAGGTCTCTTTTTCAGTAATCACCATTGGCTGCAAACATTTACATTAAGGCAAGTGCACCCTTACAACTGAAATGCTGAGTAATAAAAATGTCCATTATAAGAAGGTATGCATAACAAAAATTTAAAGATCAGATTTGAAAATAATACATACACAATTATATACATGAAAGATAAATGAAGATATAAGTACACACATTTTTTTAAAAAATTCACACACAAAGAAAAATCTAGATTGAGATATTAATAATAAATTTAGATGATATAATTATGTGTAATGTTTCCTTTATTCTTTTTTTCCCAACATTTTCCTTATTTTATATATTGCACATACATCTGTTTTTTCTAATGGTAAAAGACCCAGCAGTATAAATAAAATGAAATAGGTTGGGTGATTGCTTTTCCTTCCAGTTCTTTTTCCTTCCAGTTCTAATAGCTCATGTCCAACTAAACACTTCTTACTCATATATTCTGTGCCAATCTGCCTTAATTGGGCTCCTGGTTACTAATGGTCAGTCATCCCATAGAAACATATGTACAACTGTTACCACACCACCTCAGATTTCCTCCTCCATACTAGCATATTAAATGTCAGTATGGGCATCATCATCACTATCATCATTAGATAACCGGTTATATTACTTCTTACTATTAACAATTTATTTTTAGTTATGTGCAGATATAACCCAAGAAGGGCATGGGCAAAAATATCAAAATATTTTATCACAAAGACCTGTGATTAGATAGGCACGAAAAATTTTCAGTTCACTTCTGTATCGTTGCTAAGGTATGTTGATCTTTTGTTATGAGTGATGTTGAAAGCTCTTTAGTTACAAACAAAAGCTTCTGAGAAACTTGAACTTTACATTTTCTAATCTTTTTTTTTTTTTAATTTTTTTTTTTACATTTTCTAATCTTAAAGCTGAAGAAACATCTTTGAAAATATATTTGGAACATCTAATGTGATTCTAGATATCACAGAAATAAAACTAACTAAATCATCGTTAACCATCTCTTCTCCATGTGCCTTTATTTTATCAGACTCCTGTTGTCACCAAGACCTGACACATAACTGTATCCTAGGGAAGTCAAAAAAAGGGTTGTGACCAATTTGTTGAAGACGCCCTGGAAGACACCGAAGAGACAGGAAAGGAGAGCAGAGGAGAGGAGAGGAAAGGAGAAAAGGAAAACATAAGTTTAAGGATGTTTCTCCATTCAAGTTGTTCAAATACTCTTTATGATCAGTTAATATGAATGGAAGGAGAACATAAGATTTTAGATGATTACAGTTTAAAATACTGTTTTTGTGTTAACTATCTTGCTTAAGGAAATGCATTACTTAAGTAACTGACTTAGAGACTCTTAGGGTTATGGAAACAGAAATACTTAAATTTATGTAAATATTGGTAATATAATAGAGGCCTGTTTAAATTATATTCTCATGGGATCCCTGGGTGGCGCAGCGGTTTGGCGCCTGCCTTTGGCCCAGGGCGCCATCCTGGAGACCCGGGATCGAATCCCACATCAGGCTCCCGGTGCATGGAGCCTGCTTCTCCCTCCGCCTGTGTCTCTGCCTCTCTCTCTCTATCTGTGTGTGACTATCATAAATAAATAAAAAAAAATTAAAAAAAATTATATTCTCATTTATTAATAAAATTCTTTATGACTACTGTTAAATATTCATAAAATGTGGAAAATAATAAGAGAATATACAGAAAATTTAGGATGGTAGTGATTTCATGAATAAAAATTGACAGTATAATCATAAACATTTTGTCATATGTCTGTCCTTCCAGTTTTTTAACTCTTTTGAAAAATTGTCTTGATATTATTTTTTAAATGCAATTATATATTCCCAGATTGCCAGATAAGAAGATACTATCAGATTCTTTCAAAAGTATGGTATAATCTTGCCATTTTCCAGAAACAAGCATATAATCTTCCTGTAGCCCAGCTCCTATCATTTGTGAGGCCCTGGGCAAGAATATAAATAAAAGGCTACTGTGATAGGTCTTAATGTATTAAAGTTAACATTCAAGCTAAAAAGAATTGTTAAACTGTGCTAATTTCTTGACTTTGAAAATATACAAAACAAAAATCTGTGTTAAGCTCTACATTTTCTATGACTAAAAGTCACAAAATAACAAGAATAAAACAAATTAATTATTACTATTACATGTGAATGGTTAAGTGATGTTTATCTGAGTAATAAAGACATAATAATTCATAAATTATTTATATACCCATCCATTAAAAATGTGTTATTGTCTTTATACCAGGAAAAATTATAACTTGTGTTAGTATAGCTGAATTTTCACATAATTTGTGTTATATGAAATGACCTAAAAGGATTAACAATGTAATTATATGGACGCCTGGGTGGCTCAGCTGTTGAGCGTCTGCCTTTGGCTAAGGGTGTGATCCTGGATTCCTGGGATAGAGTCCCACATCAGGCTCCTTGTGTGGAGCCTGCTTCTTTCTCCCTGTGCCTGTGTCTCTGCGCCTCTCTTTTTCTGTCATGAATAAATAGATAAAATCTTTTTTAAAAAAGTAATTGCATTCAAAGTGTACATAATTTGAAATAATTTCACTAAAAACATGAATGCTAGGAAATGTAAATAAAATGATTTTATCTATTTATTCATGAAAGACACAGAGAGAGGCAGAGGAAGAAGCAGGCTTCATGCAGGGAGCCCGATGTGGGACGTGATCCCGGGACCCTTGGATCACGCCCTGAGCTGAAGGCAGACGCTCAACCACTGAGCCACCCAGGTGCCCCAATGTATTTTTTAAAAATTAAAATTATTTTCTTATAATTTAAAAATATATTTCTCTTAATATATTCAAAACTTTCCATTGAATTCAAAGATGCATACTTAATATTTAACAAAACTCAAAATTACTTAAAACAGTTAAAACTTTATGTTCATTTTTGAAAACATAATTCCATTTTATAAGGTATTTTTTGTGATAACAAAATTGTAGCTGACAGAGACACTTAGGTGTCCTTAAGTAATTTTTGTTTTGTGAGGTTTACGACTCTGTAGGGCCCAAGGCAGCAGTCCTTCTTCCTTATTTTATGGGAAATACAATCTTTTTGTTTTAATTTGTATGTTATCATTAGTGATTTTTAACATATTTATTTACTCACATTTATTATTTTGTACATATTCCATTGGAGTGTTTACTTCCTGTTTAACTACTTTACTTTAAAACTTCTGTGCTTATTTTCGAAATCTGGATGACAACCTTCCAAACTTTAGATTACCATTTTACACTTTATTTTTGGCTTGCAAAACAGCTTAGGAATTTGAAGTGCTCAGGGACCATATTTAAAATGTATCATTCTAGTTATTCACTTATTCACCTTTGGATACTTTTTATTCAACAAAGTGAATTATTCATAGCCTGCATTATGACGTTCAAAATGATATAAAATCACACATAATAGATTTGGAGACTTTAATTCAAGCAAAAGGATACCAGTCATATATCATTTAGTGGAGATTGAGCCAAGAAGTTTGTACAGAGTTAGAAGCAGAAACCATTAAACAAGAACTGATATCACAGACATAAAACATGTGTAAAGCGTATTTCTGAAGTACAGTATTCTAGGACACAACTATTTGAACTACATATCAATCAACACTGATAGACATAGGTACATGTTTTAATTTTTTGCAAGTGGATATGAAATGCATGCTGTTATCAGCTACGGGCTTAGAGAGTAAGATAGCTTTAAAGGCTACAGGAATTTAAAGGCACTCTGTGACCATTTGCAATTTATTTGTTAGATTTGTTGTCACATTGGGAGATCTACCTTAAAACCTTTTTCATAGGATAACATAAAAACAGCTAAGCAGCTGTTTATTGGCATTCACAACTTTCCACAAAGCTACAGAAATTTTTGAAGAACTATACACAGTGATGTTTTATACTCTCTGATATCTTGTGTGTGACAGCAATAATAGTTTTACTGAACCCTTCCAGCAGAGGTTCAAACATACTCTTCTTCACTTTCATACAGAGGAAAAAAGTTCTACCCTCAGCTTTTCATTGTCTTGTAATCACATCAACTGTGAAGATACTGGTTTAGAGGGTCAGATCTTTTCTTAAGGTAGCAAAAGCATGACTTTGTTTTGTATCTTTAATTGCCATGCATAGTGGACTGTTTCTCTATTCTACATTTGAAAATGAAATTCAATGCATAATAATTATTTGCACTGGTTAGGGCATTAAGGTGCTAGCCAAGTAGAAAACTTTACAAATGCATACTATAGTAGTAGAACTTTTCCTGATTTTATGTCACGTTCATACCCCGAATGGCCCATTTCAATTACCCTTACTGAAGACACTTAGCATTGTTTCTTGATCTCAGCAATATGTTCCTGACAGACGCAGACCACTCCTCTTTCATTTTATTACATCTATCTTCCTGGTGCCTAGCATTGAGGTATGTAGGTTGCAGAAATTCTATAAATAACTTGTAAATGAATTAATTAAGAATGCTTGATATGGGGGTGTCTGGGTGGCTCAATTGGTTGAGCGATCCACTCTTGATTTTGGCTCAGGTCATGATCTCAGGGTCATGAGATTGAGCCCCCCTCAGTTGAGAGTCTGCTTGAGATTCTTCACCCCTCCTTCTTTCCCTCCCCCTACTCACACCCTATCTCAAATTAATGACTAAATCTTAAAACAACAACAACAACAATGTGTGTTATAATTTGAAAATCACAAGAAAAATCACTTAACAAAAACCTTTGCCTCCAAGTGATATAACAAAGTGGAGAATCCTATTCACCAGTTTTTCCATGAATATTAATTATAAGAGAAAGTGTCAAAGTGAGCACAGGGGCCTATCCTTTCTTTCATCAATAAATATTCATTACAACATGCTTGGTGAGCAGAGGTAGAAAATCTAGATATGTTTCTATGAGATAGTGGATGTTGGAGAAATAAATAAAAATCAGTATGATGGTGAACAAATTCAGTCGAGAATGTTGAAGAGTAGATTCTAGGGTAAACAAGTTCTGTTCATTTGTCTTGACAATTGTAATGAGTGGAAATTTAAGGAGAGGAAAATTGTTTAACCAGTATTTGTAGGAAATTTTATTTGTGAAGCATTATGGGAAACTCCTACACTACTTCTTTTAAGAAAATTTAGAGTATAGATACGTACTAGGTCAAGGTAGCTAGAGTCAAATGGCTGTGAGGCCAAATCTGTTTATATATGAGTTATATTTGGGGGGCTCTCATCTGGGATTTTGTACATAATATGCAAAACCTATTGCACATAAAGATGCTAAAATAATTAAAATAAGCCAAGACCACAGTATTCATTCTCTTTTTGGGTAAACATAACTTTTTTTTTTACACTATAATATCAGTTTCAGGTATACAATATAGTGATTCAACAATTCCACACATCACCTGGTGCTCACCATGACAAGTGTACTCCTTAATCCTCATCACCTACTTAACCTATCCCTCCACTCACCTCCCTCTGGTAACCATCAATGTGCTCTCTATAATTAAGAGTCTGTTTCTTGATTTGTCTCTCCCTTTTTCCCATTGCTTGTTTGTTTTGTTTCTTAAATTCCACATATGAGGAAATCATATAGTATTTGTCTTTCTCTGATTGACTTATTTTGTCTAGCATTATAGTCTCCAGCTCCATTCATGCTTTTGCAAACTGCAAGATTTCATTATTTTTATAGCTGAATTAGATATATATCTATATCTATCATCTATCTATCTATCTATCTATCTATCTATCTATCTATCTATATCTCACATCTTCTTTACCCATTCATCAATTGGTGCTGCTTTCATATCTTGGCTATTGTAAATAATGCTACTATAAACATAGGGGTGAATTGGGGGTGCCTGGGTGGTCCAGTCAGTTAAACATCCAATTCTTGGTTTCATCTCAGGTCGTGATCTCAGGGTCCTGAGATTGAGCCCCTCCTTGAGCTCTGCACTCAGCATGGAGTTCACTTAAGATTCTTTCTCCTTTTCCCTCTGCCCCGCCCACTCATGCTTGCTGTCTCTCCCCTTCTCTCAAATAAATAAATAAATATTTTATTAAAAAAAAGACCATAGGGATGCATGTATCCCTTTAAATTAGTGTTCTTGTATTCTTTGGGTAAATACTTAGTTGTGCAATTACTGGATCTTGGGGTAGTTCTATTTTTAACTTCTTGAGGAACCTCCACTGGTTTTCCACAGTGGCTGCACCAATTTGCATTCCTACCAATAGTTCATTTAGGGTTCCTTTTCTCCATATCCTCATCAACACCTGTTATTTCCTATGTGGTAGATTCTAGCCATTCTGACAGGTGTGAGATGATAGCTCATTGTAGTTTTCATTTGCATTTCCCTGTTGGTAAGTGATGATGAACATCTTTTCATGTGTCTCTTGGTCACCTGGATGGCTTTGGAGAAATGCCTATTCATAATTTTTGCCAATTTTAATTGTATTATTTGTTTTTTAAGGCTATATCAGTTCTTTATATATTTTGGATACTAACCCTTTATCAGATAGGTCAATTTATAAGCATCTTCTCCCATTCATGAGATTGGTTTTTAGTCTTGTTGATTGTTTCCTTCACTGTGCAGAAGCTTTTTATTTTGCTATAGTCCCAATAATTTAATTTTGCTTTTGTTTCCCTTGCCTCAAGAGACATAAATTTTAGAAAAATGTTACTATAGCCAATGTCATAGAATTACTACCTGTGTTCTCTTCTAGTATTTTTCATATTTAGGTCTTTCATCCATTTTGAATTTTTTTGTGTATGAGATAGGAAAGTTGTCCAGTTTCTTTACTTTGCACGTTGCTGTCTAGTTTTCCCAACACCATTTGTTGAAGAGACTGTCCTTTCCCCATTGGATATTCTTTTCTGCTTTGTTGAAGATTAATTGACCATATAATTGTGGGTTCATTTCTGGGTTTTCTATTCTATTCTGTTGATCTATGTATCTATTTTTGTGCAATGCCATACTGTTTTGATCACTACAGTTTTGTAATATAACTTCTGAAGTCCAGGATTGTGATGTCTCCAGCTTTGATTTCTTTTTCAGCATTCCTCTGGCTATTTGGGATCTTTTATGATTCCATACAAATTTTAGGATTATTTGCTCCAGCTCTGTGAAAAGTGTTGATGGTATTTTGATAGGGATTGCATTGAATGTATAGATTACCCTGGGTAACATAGACATTTTAACAACATTTATTCTTCCAATCCATGAGCATGAAATGTTTTTCCATTTCTTTGTGTCTTCTTCAATTTCTTTGATAAGTGTTCTGTAGTTTTAAGAGTACAGATCCTTTCTTAAAGAGTGGCCATATGAATTTTATTTCAAAGTATTAGACATATGTATTAAGCTTTAGCACTAAAAGCTACAGTCATTTGGCAAAGAACCCGGTGACCTGAAAATGGAAATCTTGATGGTGGATCATAAGCATTTGAGGGACCTGCTGGGAGACACACATAGGAAACTGGTTCTTATTTCACCTAAGCTTGCACCGTTCACATGAGAATTCACTTGGATTGTTTCATATGAACTATTTTCTGGCTGGTGAATAGACTGGCATGCAGCTAGAATTTGCAGAATATCCATTGTCGTCAAAGAACATACAGGATCTAAAACTGCTATGAGGGGATGCCTGGGTGGTTCAGGGGTTGAGCGCCTGCCTTCAGCCCAGGGCATGATCCTGGAGTCCTGGGATCGAGTCCCACATCAGGATCCCTGCATGGAGCCTGCTTCTCTCTCTGCCTATGTTTCTGCCTCTCTCTCTCTCTCTCTCTCTGTCTCTCATGAATAAATAAAATCTTTAAAAAATAAAAAATAAATAAAACTGCTATGAAAATGACAATGGTAATTCCAGTGGTATCTCCCACAGCTGTACCTCTTTATCAAGAACTTTGGGAGATCTGGGAGGTAAAATTCTCCCTGAGGTCACGTACTGTTCTCTGCTTTACATAAGCATCTGTTTTTTATCCATTAAAGAAATTTATATCCTATAATTTTGTGGTAGTTTTTCACACCCTTTTGAGAGTTTGGGCATAATATTTAGCCACTACTAATTTTTAGTTTCTTCATAGATAAAAATAAGGACTTCGTGAAGAAAACGTGAGATAATGGGTGGGAAGCTTTGCACATAGTTCAGACAATATCTTTTGAATATTCAGTATCATTACCTCCTCTGATTAACAGCTGTAACAATATAGATGTGGTAATAACTTTGGAGATGTCAGCTAAGTTTAAGAGGATCCCCTTTATCAATGAAGTATTGTCCCAGCCACCATATCTAGTAGTGTGGACAGCTGAAACCACAGTAACAGCAGAAGATGTCATTCTATGCACTATTGATTGGACCAGTGTTGGACACCAGGTCTGAGCTGAGTTAATCAGATTATCTCTCCTAGGAATGTGAAATTGCCATGAAGTTAGGTTCTGCAGATGCTGGAATGGAGAGACTCACAAATCTTTTTTTTTTTTTTTTTTTATGATAGTCACACAGAGAGAGAGAGAGAGAGAGAGACAGGCAGAGACACAGGCAGAGGGAGAAGCAGGCTCCATGCACCGGAAGCCCGACGTGGGATTCGATCCCGGGTCTCCAGGATCACGCCCTGGGCCAAAGGCAGGCGCCAAACTGCTGCGCCACCCAGGGATCCCGAGACTCACAAATCTTAAAGAAGGAACTTACTTCTGTCTTATTTGCAAAAAGTCACAGAGAAAAATGACGTTCAACATACCAAGAATGAAGCAGATAGAGAAGCAGGAAGAATGGAATGGAAGAGGGTCACCTATCTGCCTTTAACTTTTTAAATTCCTGGTTCTGGTCTTCTCTTAGGTGCTGGTTCCCTTTAAATTTTAATAAATCCCAGTATCCATCCTATAAAGACACATTATTGCCTAAGTTAACTGGAGTTATTTCCCATTATGTGTATTCAAAAGAAATTTAACTAAAAAAATTGAAACAATGTTTACTAGATGGTATCATTTATCAGCACTAATGTTTATTTTTTTCTATTTTATTTTATTACAATATAATATCAAGGCCTTCATGCTCAGTATGTAAAACACACAAATAAAACATTTGAGTAACATGATCTAATTAACTTGCTTTATGTTTTATCTAAGAAAATAACTTTGAAAACATTTTTTTCTGAGAAAAATTGTTTGAGATCAAAATAGTCTTTTACTTGGAATCTAAATAATAAAAAGTAAATTAGAATTTCTTCAAAAATACATTAGCACTCTTGTTAGAAAAAAATATATATATTTACTAACGGTAAAAATGAACAAGGCTTAAATTAAATCATTATTTGTAGCATACAACATATAAGCAATTTTTTTCCTTTAAAAACAAAGAAATTCTTAGTCACATTAATTTAAAAGTTGAATTATTTCTTCGAATTCTAATATATTTTTCTAAATTGTATTTCATATTATATCCATTATCTTGATATAGTTACTAAAGTATTTAAGTGGTGGTTAATACAAATGAAAGAAAAGGGGACAGAAACCAAAAAGTAATGCAGGTAAAGAAATAAGGCTTGAGAAAAATTACCAAAAATAATGCAGTGAAAGAAATACTGGAATACGGCTTCAAAAGAAAATTAAATTCTGTGTAGCAAAGAAAATCATGATTATTTGTGAAAATACATGCAGAGGAAGACATCCACTGCGTTAAACATCATGGTTCACATGCAGCAAGAGTGCTGGATCTTGCCTCTGTCATGGTAGGTTAGTATTCAAAGTGAAAATGCTATGAAGCCCAGTTGGAGATTAAATAATTCTCTGTTAAATAATCATAGATCTTGTTCAAGAGACTCAGCCCATCTTAGAAGACTATGAAAAATAATGACAACTACTAAGACCACTGAAACTCTGTTCTAGAAAAATAACAGAACAAATCTCATAGGAAATTCTGTATCACATACAGGAAATGATTAGTGAAAAAATTATTTGACAATAATTAATACTTTATTACTTCTGGTATCATGCAGTAATTCAGGCCACACAACACTGTATTTTTAGAATTATTTAAGTTTGCTTTTATCAAAAATATAAAAACCAACCCCACATTATTTGTTCACTATTCTGATATAAGCTGCTCTGAAATGTTTAATTCTTCTCTTTGCCTTCATAAACAGCATATCAAGCAAGAGTATTTTGTGATAATTTAAAACACCATCAGCTGTATTGATTTTACATTACTATGATTTTCAAGTTCTTAATCTCTTCTTCCAATTTTATTGAGTTATAATTGACATATAACATTGTATAAGTTTAAGGTATATCAGAAAATGATATGATATATATAGATATCACAAATTATTACCACAATAACTTCAGTTAATACTTATCACCTCATATAGTTACACATTTTTGCCTATGATGATAACTTTTAAGATCTCCTCTCTAGCAGCTTTCAAATATGCTATATAGCAGTGTTAACTATAGTAATAATGTTGTACACTACATCCCAGAACTTATTTATCCTATAACTAGAAGTTTGTACCTTTTGACTACCTTAGCCTAGTTATGTCATTCTGTTTTCTGCCTCTGGCAATCACCAGTCTGTTCTCTGTTTTCATGAGTTTGGTTTTTTGTTTGTTTTGTTTTGCATTTTTTAGTTTCCACATATAAGTGATATCATATAATATTTATCTTTCTTTGTCTGACTTGTTTTACTTAGCATAATACTCTCAAGGTCCATCCACATTGATACAAATGGCATGATTTCCTTCTTTTTATGGCTGAATAATTTTCCATTATATACCACAATTTGTTTGTCCTTTCCTCTGTCAATGGGCATTTAGGTTGTTTCCATGTCCTGATTACTATGAATAATGCTGCGATGAACAACTCAAAAGCAAAAAACCCTAAATAATACAACTAAAAACGGGCAGAGGCCCTGAATATACATATCTCCAAAGAAGATATTCATTTCTTCCCAAAGAAGATATTAAAATGGCCAACAGATATATGAGAAGGCACTTGATGTCACTAATCAACAGGGAAATGCAAATCAAAACCACATTGAATATCACCTCACACCTATTAGAATGGCTATAATCAAAAACATAAGAGATAACAAATTTTGCAAGTGAATAAGAGTGAACTTAAGCATGTTTTTGGTGGGAATGTAATTGGTACAACCACTATGAAAAATAGTTTGGAGATGCCTCAAAAAATTAAAAATAAAATTACTACATGAGCCAATAATTTCACTTCTGGTTTATATATCATAATCACTTTTAAAATATAGCAGCAATGTCCACAATTGCCAAATTGTGGAAGGAGCCTCGGTGTCCATCGAAAGATGAATGGATAAAGAAGATGTGGTTTATGTATACAATGGAATATTACTCAGCCATTAGAAACGATGAATACCCACCATTTGCTTCAATGTGGATGGAACTAGAGGGTATTATGCTGAGTGAAGTAAGTCAATCGGAGAAGGACAAACATTGTATGTTCTCATTCATTTGGGGAATATAAATAATAGTGAAAGGGAATAGAAGGGAAGGGAGAAGAAATGTGTGGGAAATATCAGAAAGAGAGACAGAACATAAAGACTCCTAACTCTGGGAAACGAACTAGGGGTGGTGGAAGGGGAGGAGGGTGGGGGGTGGGGGTGAATGGGTGACGGGCACTGAGGGGGGGCACTTGACGGGATGAGCACTGGGTCTTATTCTGTATGTTGGTAAATTGAACACCAATAAAAATAAATTTATTATTTAAAATATATATTCATTTATGTTCTCCATCCCAGATTTAATATTGCCAACTGCCATATTTTTATACATGTGTTCCTATTGCTGAAACTTCCATCATTCTCTAATTTGATGTTTTTAATATACTGTAATTTGGGGAATCAGAAAACCAAATCACTGTAATTAGATTTTGAGTAGATATGAATAAATGGACCTCTTCAGCATCTGAGAAGTTCTCTAGGGTTAAAGTGCATGAAAACAAATAAAAGGGTTGTATTTTGACATTTCAGAGAGAAAAATTTTAAATTTAATTTCACTATCATTGCTTGAGTAGGAACAGTTTGCCAAAAAATAACAATCACTAGAGAAATGATGTACTAGGATAGGAGATAATTTACTGAAATCTAGAGAAGAAAGTCACACACAAAACATTTGAACTTGGAAAAATATATCACTGGGAATTGGAAATAGTGTACAGTTTTTATCTGTGAACTTCCTAAAGACTATCTTCCACACCATAATAATGCAGTAAAATTTTAGGGCAATTAATGCTTCTGTATCTTTAAAAAAAAAAAAAGCATACTATCTCTTTCTCACTTTTTTAGATCAAGGTCATTTTTACTTTTCCTCATCTATTAGGCAGAGAATTTCCCTCTAGGAACTAGGAAGAGGATGCCAAATTAAGTCAGTCTGTATCCATCAGTGTTAATTTTACCAAATCTAAGAGATCAATAACAGTGTTGGAAAATGCACTAACCCCAGCCCCCTGGGGCCCTATCCAGTGTCAAGAGTTTGAGATACATGTGTAACATTCTCTGTACCTAAGTTTCCCTTATCAATTCAGTGTTTGCTTGTCAGAGCACTACTACTCCATTATCTTCTATTCTTCATTCTTGATTAGCTCCACCAATGATGAGAATTCAGGTTTGTCTCTCTTGTTTGGAATGAAGTACAAAATTATTCAGTAAATCTTCATTGTAAAACCTGCCTGTAAGAACCCACTCCCTTAGAAACCCTTCCTAATGCCCCATGGCAAATGTCTTACTGTAATACTTTTTCTGATGCTAATAGATGAGGGCAGCACTTTTACTATGTTGATAGCTGTTCAAAAATGCATTTAAGTGACAAATTCTGGCTTTAGTGAGGATGTTCCTGTAAAGACAGATATGCCTCAATGTTTTCAAAGTCTGCAGGAATCTGTATCCTCAAATCTGAAAATACTAGTATAATAGACAACATAGCAAAATACTAGCGCAGTATATAAAATTATATAAAACATATATATAATGCATAAAGAGATTAAATATGACTTTAGGAGGAAAAATAACTAGTTTTCAATTTCATGAGGTATTCACAGAAGCTTTTTTAATTTAGTGGCCTCCATAGGCTAAAATTTGTCATCTAGGACCAAACATTGTCCTTTATCAGTAACCCAATATCTTTTACATACTGGTTGTGTCCTATGAAACATAATATTCAAAGTCTGATGAACGCCAGTTTTACAATAGCTTCCCCTTTCAAGAGTGGGATGGTAAGAATGAATAATGTGGGAGCTTGTGTGCTGTGTGTCTCCAGGATAGTTTTCTTACATTGCAGCACAGAGCCTTTTTTGGATGGTTTCCACATGGGTTATTCTCTGCTTTCTCAAGTTCCCACTTGTGGCCCCAATAAGCTCCAAAGAGTCCAATCCCTAGGACCAATCCAAGGGAACATGCCTGTGGTTTCAGTGTAGGACAAGTTTGTTCTTAATACCCTGATCTTTTATAATATCCATAAGCCACCCAGCCCCTGGATGCACAGCTGCCACCACACCTTGCCCAGATGTACGCTCTCAGCCACAGTAGTGCACTGAGCCCAGCCACCCTGCATGCAGCTCCCAGCCTCCACAGTGCTTCTGTGGATCTGGCAGAGGATTAGTGGCCCAATGCAGATTTTGCTAACACTGCCACTCCACTCTCAAATTCTCCAGTGGGCACATCCCCTCAGAGCTGGCTTGCCATGGGTCTAACACTAATACCACAGAAAGCAAGCACAGCCCATAACAGGCAGAGAGTCAGTGCAGGTAAGGAAAAGTGACACAGATAAAACAGTATGATGTAAGTAACACATATAGGATATTCTCCTTAAGTGCCAGGTTCTGGTGAATAGGGTATAGTGAACTGTGGGTCACTCTAGGACCTCCTATTCATAAAGTCACTACTTTCAAAAGCAGAAGACATAACTGACTTAAATGAAAGGAGGAAGGGAGAAAAGAATGGGTTCAAACTTAAACAACCGTAAATTTAATAAAGACTACCATATGTGGAAAACTCTCAACAAACAAAAGTCTAGGACCAGATGGTTTTCCAAGGAATTCTACCAAACATTTAAAGAAAAGTTAATATCTATTCTCAAACTATTCAAAAAAATAGAAAAGGAAGGAAAATTTCCAGATTTATTCTATGAGGTTAACATTACCCTGATATTAAAACTGGTTAAGGACACCACTAAAAAAAAGAGAACTACAGGCCAGTATCCCTCATAAGCATAGATGCAGAAATCCTCAATAAAATACGAGGAAACCGAGTTCAACAACACAATAAAAAAAGTATTCACCATGATTAAGTGGGATTTATTCCCAGGATGCAAGTGTGTTTCAATATTTGCAGATCAATCAATGTGATACATCATATCAATAAGAGAAAGGATAAGAACCATAGATCATTTCAGTAGACACAGAAAAAGCATTTGACAAAGTACAGCATCCATTCATGATAAAAATCCTCAACAAAGTAGGTTTAGAGAACGCATACTTCAACATCATAAAGGCCATGTATGAAAAACTCACAGCAAACACCATTCTCAATGGGGGAAAAGTTGAGAGTCCTTCCTCTAAGATCAGGAACAAGACAGGGATGTCCACTCTTTCCACTTCTATTCAACATAGTTCTGGAAGTCCTAGCCACAGAAATCAGACAATAAGAAGAAATAAAAGGCATACAAATCAGCAAAGAAGAAGTCAAACTTTCACTATTTGTGGATGACATGATATTATATATATAGAATACCAGAAAGACTCCATCAAAAAAGCACTAGAACTGATAAATGAATTTAGTAAAGATGCAAGATATAAAATCAATGTGTAGAAATCTATTGCATTTCTATACACCAATAATGAAGCAGTAGAAAAAGAAATTAAGAAAACAATCCCACTTATATTTGCACCCAAAATAGTAAGATATCTAGGAATAAACCTAACCAAAGAGGTGAAAGACCTGCAAGCTGGTACAGCCACTCTGGAAAACAGTATGGAGTTTCTTCAAGAAGCTAAAAATAGAGTTACCATATGACCCAGCAATTGCACTATAGGTATTTACCCCAAGGAGAAAATGTATTGATCTGAAGGGACACATGCACCCCAATGTATATAGCAGCAATGTTCACAATAGCCGAAACTATGGAAAGAGCCAAGATGTCCACTGATGGATGAATGGATAAGGAAGATGTGGTATATATATATATATATACACAATGGAATACTGGCCACCAGAAAGGATGGAATCTTACTATTTACATTGACACAGGTGGAATTGGAGGGTATTATGCTAGCGAAATAAGTCAATCAGAGAAATACAATTATCATATGGTTTCACTCATATGAGGACTATAAGAAACAATGCAGAGAATCATGGGGGAAGGGAAAGAAAAATGGAATGAGATGAAATCAGAGAGGGGCTGATTTCTTCATGAGAGACTCTTAACTATGAGAAAGAAACTAAGGTTTTCTGGAGGGGAAGAGGTTTGGGGGGATGGGGTATCTGGGTGACAGGGATTAAGGAGGGCACATGATGTGATGAGTACTGGGTGTTTTTTTTTTTTTTTTTAAGTACTGGGTGTTATATGTAACTGATGAATTACTGAACTCTACATCTGAGACTAATGATGTTCTATATGTTGGCTAATTGAATTTAAAATTTTTTAATAAAGAAAGAAGATGTTAGTTGAAAAAAAAAAAAGAAGAAGAAGAATCCACATCACTGCTGTCCAGTAGAGAATAACTGTTTCTAGCTTACATACTCACATACCCAAATCACCTTAAAATAATAGAATTCAGACACCCCACAGCTAAACTTTAATTATGTTGTCTGATAGTAGATTGCTATATTTTGTCATCATTTCAATTCTGCCTCTATCAACATAATGTTTTATTGTTCCCTATCACAAACCCTGTCCGTTATTTATTGTTAAAAACTCAATAGTTGAATTTACACTCTGTCACAATAAATCATGTTCACCCAGCTAATGCAGCATTAAAATGAAATCAGGCTTGCAATATTGTTAAGCCATATAAATTAAAAAGTGTTTGGGTGGATAGCATAGACCAGGCATTCTGAAACTGTCTCAAGTCACGCATACTATCAAAAACTATTCATTGAATGCCTCTAAGTGTCATGAGGTTATTCCAAATATTCTGAAATTATCAAATAAGAGAAAAACATATGCACAATAAGTATACCCTTTTAAGATGAAATTTTTGAAAAATATACATAAGAACCTAAATCTATATGTCTAAATGTGGAATCAGAAAATACATGAATAAATGCTCAATATTGTTTGTGTAAACTCAGTGTCATAGCAAGTGGGCTTAGTCTCTAGTTCAGGTTCTGGAAAGGAAGCTGTATATATATATTTAACTTTATTTTATATATATATATAAACTTTATACTATATATATCACATAAATGCCATAAAAAGAAGGACATAATCATTATAAATAAATACTTATAGCATTTAACACTGATTTTTCCCATTAAATACTCTAAGCTTCATGATGCAATTATTCATTTATAATTATAGCTTTCTTTTTATGGGATTTGTCCATATTTTGTTAGTTTGAGTTTAGCACACTTTGAAGTAATTTTTGAAGTAAGTGTTATCATAGTGGGAAAAACCAAATGGAAACTTCTGTAACTGTCTCTTTTCTCTGGCCAAAAGAGTACACCAAAAACACTAATGTATCTGGAGAGGATGCTAAAAAGTAGTGCTATGTTTAAGGATTTAAAGGCTACAAGGTTGGCAGTCCATTATATTTCTGTCTGGACCAATGTGGACCCTGCAGAAACTGGATGGATCCAAGAGATGACTAGACTACTGCATATTTTAACAAGTAGTAGCCTCAATTGCAGCTGCTGTGCTGGACATATCATTGTTAAAGCAGATTAATATGGCCTCAGGTACATGGTATGTGACCATTGATTTGGAAGATTTTTTTTTTTTTTTGTATTTGAATCTGAAAAGCAGATCAGTAACAGTTTGAATTCATGTGGAACAGACAAATGAATTCATTAGCAGTTTTGCCTCAGGGTTATGTTAATTCTATTGCTCTCTCTATTAAAACAAAGTCTAAAGAGCTCTAGACTACCCGGATATCTCACAGAACATCACATCAATTCATTACATCAATGATATAATAATGTTGATCAGGCAGGATAATCAAGATGTGAGTATCACCGTGGAGACTTTGATAAGACATGTGCAATGCAGAGGATTGGATACAAATCCAAGGAAGATTCAAGGGCTTACAATATCTAAAAAAGTTTTTATGGATCCAATGCTGGGACACGTCCCCCAAAATAAAAGAGAAATCATTACATTGTGGACTTCCTCCCGTGAAAAAGGAAGCCTAATGCCTGGGAACTTATTCAGGTTCTGTAGGAAACATATTCGACACCTAGGGACACTTTATCAGTCCATTTGCTATATGACACAAAAGACTACCAGCTTGGAGTGGGGCCCACAGCAAAAAAATGTGTTCCACAGCAATTCCAAGCTCTGGTGTAAGCATTTATATTTTGGGGGCGATATACATGGACCCTATAATGTTGGAAGTACCAGTGGTGTGAAAAGATGCTTTGTGAGAGAGAAGAAGGATATCATCCCCCAAAAGGAAACTGAAGTACTTACCCTAACAAGGATAAATAGATGCTTACCATGAAAGAACAAACAGATAATCAACTCATCCTTATTGTAGTCATTGAAGTGTTTTTTAAGACTACTAAATCTTGATTGGCTTATGTCTAAAAAGGAAATTTTTTTTGTAATGAGCAGTTTTGAAACTTTAGACTATATTCTAGCATAATAAATTAACATAATGTTTTTAAACATTGACATAATTTAAAAAGTATTGTCTATCATCCATAGACTATTAAATGTTTAAAAAAGAGATAACTACATGCCATGTGAATGCTTTCAAATTTTTGATGTGTTGAAGTATTCTATCAAAGATACAATAAAAAACTGGGATGTTTATCAAAAAATATATATTTTTGAAATTTTTCTCTGCATTGTGATTAAACCCAGAAATAAAGTAAAATATTTCATAGCAGATCACAATCCAATTAATATCTTTAATTTGCAAAAGTGACCAAGAAGTCGATTCAATGATCCCTGACTTTGCAATTTAAGAAGTCTGCACTATATGCTAACTCTTCAGTATAATTCTAATAAAAATAAAACTTTTGTTCATTACCACTTTTAAGCTTTTTCTAATTAACTCTGAATAGAATCACTGAAAAATAGATCAGAAGAGAATATTAAAATACTAGGTTCCTAATTCACTTAAGTCTGCAATATTCGAAGATCTACAATGTCATTAAAACCTTTAAAGTTTATGAACTTAGAAATAAATAATAAAATAAATGCCACCAGAAACTTTCCTTCATATCCCATGTCTAACAGTATTCCTTTTAAATTAAAAAAAAAAAAGAGATAATAATGCAATAGATGATATATATCTCAGATTTATGGAATAAAGGGGAGGCATCTAACCGTCTAAGAAAATTATTTTAAGGTTTCAGCTAGACTATATTGTAAAAGTCAACAATATGTTCTATGTCCCTTTTCCCCTCATAAGGACATAAAAGATCGAATGCTTGCTTTATACAATATTTTTTAAAGGAAAAGGTACATATGAAATTTCTGTAAAAGATTTTGTGTTGATGATACAGTTGCTGCTATTTCTGGTAGTACTGCATTATTAGTATTCTCTCAGTTTTTGTTTTAAAATATTCTCCTCCAGTGTTGCAAGATAGTGTTCTTTCTGGCCCTCCTAAGAGTGAATCATCCTCTCTTAGAAAGTACATTAAATTTTTTGCCTTCCAAAATATCAATTATCAGTCATAATATTAGTATAATAAAAAGTACATCAATTACCTAAACGTTGGAAATATAGGTCTCATAGTCTGAGAATCTGAATATTTCTGCTAGCAAAAATGGAAGTAGTAGGGTTTTTTTTTTCATAATTATTCCAGTTATGGCTTGTTCATGTATAAGAAAGAGTAATTCAACTCTAATTTAATCTAATATGGGAATTTATTTACCTCTAAAGGAAACTGGACTTGGGTTTAGTCATAACTGAATACAAAGCTTAAACAAGGTCACTAGTTCTTTGTCCCCTTTCCCTCAACTTTGGCCAGTACTTATCTTGTTATGTTGACTCCTTCTGTTAGAAGAAAGAAATTGCTGTTGGAAGCCCTCGATGCATAATCTACAGTTTAACGTCCCTGTCAAAAAGAGGATCTTTGTTTATGATGGCTAGGGGGGAAACTGGCCTGGGGAAAACTGATTGGATTGGACATGTCTGGTCTTGCACCAGTCCCTGGCTTGATCACTACTGCTCAGGATATGGAGGAAGAAAAAGTTGGGGGCAGAATTAGCCTTATCAAAATCACATAAATTATTTCCCAAAGGGAAAAAAATGCATTCTCCTTATGGAAGAAAAATAAAATCTTGGAGAGATGGAGAAAAGAGAAAAATATATATATATATATACACTACAATTATGAGTACAACATTTTATTTGTAATCCATAGAAATGGCCTACTGAAATTTCAAACTACACTGACTGAATACATATGAAGCAACAAATCTGGAGGGTTCTGACAGGCTCATCTCTTTATTGAGAAGCACTGCTCAGTGGTTTGAGTTAGGCTCATCAGAATAACCAGGCTGACAACAGCTACAGGGCTTCGGAAATTTCTCATTTCTAACAAGGCCACTTTCCTGATCAGAGAATTCCTCTATTTTCTTAGCTAAACAGCTACTTAGAGATTTGAGAGGAAGATTCCTGCTGTCTAGTACAATGTGATGTGTGCAGACCTGTGCCCAGACTTCACTGGGGAATAGGGAGAGTCCAGAAAAATGTGTGTACTCTATAATCCTCTGCTTGTAAGTTCTCTCCCAGTAAATTCTGTTTTATATCTGTACCACATGATGCTTTGCCTGACATGGTTTAAACATTTTCTTTCATGGAGTTTTAAAAGCTATGAATTGAGTCACATGATTTAAGATGTTCACATAGCAATCAGTATGGTTTCCTAATTTGCTTACTGTGTATCATAATATATTTGGGAAAAGGAAAACATGCAGTAAAAGAACCTTCCATTATTTCACCTCTTTCGTTAGTATTATGCCTTTTTACAGGTTTCTATTTGTTTTTATTGCAAACCATCTACTGATGTTTCCATATTCTCAAAATATCCAGTTGTCTGCCATCTAGTGACTACTCCAGACATTTGTTAACTTCTCATTTATTAAATATTTTCTACTTAGAGTCTTAAAAAAAAAACATTGCGTTTTCACGATTTAGACAATAAATAAAGGGATCACCACCTTCTTTGGGACAAGGGAACGAAATAATTATGTCAAGATATGTTTGTTAAAAAAGGATAATGCTACTTAATGTGAAATATAAATATATACTATTTCAAAAATAAAACCATTTTCTGTGCATATCTTCTGTTATTTATAGTTCTAACATATGGCAGCATTCCATGTTTTAGTGTCATATGGCTTAGAAACTTCGCAAGGATGCTTAGGTACATTTTTCTAATCCATGATTAGTTGCACATAGTTTTTTTTTATAAATTTATTTTTTATTGGTGTTCAATTTGCCAACATATAGAATAACACCCAGTGCTCATCCCATCAAGAGTTGCACATAGTTTTAAAGTTGCTAGAGAAACACAGGAGCATGAAGAAAACTCAATAAAATATGCAGACTGAATTGTTGAAATAAAATTACAGAATTAACTTTGAAGGACATAGATATATAGTGAGTATTTGAACAATACACAGTAGAATGAAAGACATTAATTTCCCATTTGTCACAGGGAGATCATAATCTAGATTTTAAAGAGGATATACATAAAAAAGAAAGAAGTTGCAAAGAATTAAAAAATGTGACACATGAAGAAGTGCAGTGCATGGAGGCAATATAGTGTAAGAAGACAGTCCATTAGAATAGAAAAAAATAAATTCAACTTGGACTCAGGTTATTAGCTGTGCAGAATATTTATCCTTTTCAAAATACAATTTCCTTGCTGGCAAAATGGAAATAATAATAATAATACCTTCATAGACTTTTTAGGTGCATTAGGCACAGATAAACATGGCATCTTTGTTAGGATTAGATATAGACATATCGCCAGATGTGCACATCCTCACTGTCACATTTTGGAGTGCAGATGGAGCCTCTGTGTTAATTAGGAAAGATGTCCCTTAGTCCAGGCAGATGCAGCTCTGCCCCCATGAAGCAAACGATATTTAGAAGAGCTTGGAATTGATTTCAATCACCACTTGCCCTCTTGGCTGGTTTTCTATGTAAAATGAACAGTTCGAACATGTGTTCAGGGCCCAGCACACCTGGTTATTGTGGGTCCCATTAATACTAATGGAAAAGTGAGAGGAAAATTAATAGTCATTTGATTCAGCTCTAATTGATCTTAGACCGAAAGGAATAAACATTTAGAGAGAAGCTTAGTTTTCTTTCCTTTTTTTTTTTTTTAATAAGAAAGAGTATCTAAAATTTATGCCTTATGTTTTTGGTTTCGATGTTGAGAAAGACTGAAAATAACTCTTTTATGACTAAACCTATCTCATCTTTTTGGAATACTGCTTTAAGATATATATATATATATATATATATATATATATATATATATATATATATATATACTTCAAGATCTATCTTTCTATCTATAGAAATTTCTAATTTTAATATATATATATACTTCAAGATCTATCTTTCTATCTATAGAAATTTCTAATTTTATTTGGAAAACTAGCTCTATGATATATGAATCAATTTCATGTAAGTGGTTTTGATAGTAAGCCAAGTAGTGTGGCAAATTGGAGATGAATAGAGCAAGGTTTCTTTATTCAGATTGTCTTAGAGACTTTAAGATGATAGTATCTATTGTGAATTGCCAAACAGGGATAAATCTTGCAACATTTCTCCAGAATAATTTAAAATGGAAAACATTTCTGAATCAGTGGTAGTTCAACCAGAGAAGCAGAACTAGTAGATTAGATAGATGATAAATGATGATGGATAGACAGATAGGCAAGCAAATTTATTATAGGGAATTGGCTTTCCCTATTGTGGGAGCTGTTATTAACAATCTTTTTAAGGCTGTATGTCCACATCTGATGTTAGAACATGAAGTTCACAGGGAAGGCAGTCAGGGAGGGAAGATCACAAGTAGGCTGGAAAACCCATGAGCACAAGCCAGTCCAGGAATCAGAAGAAAATGAAGGAAAATTCAAGGAAGCTAGAGTAACTGCAGATCTAGATTCTGCTTCCTCCCAATGAATTGAGTCACCAGAACAGCGACAGCATGTATAATCTACAAAACGGCTGATGCTTCCCTTCCACTCTCCAACAAAAACTCTTGAGAAAAGAATTCACTAGTAACCTGTCCAAACTCCTGAAAAACTAATTTTCAACTATGACTCAAAGTCCAGATGCAATAAAAGAGGACAAATTCTATTGCTTAAAATTAACGAAAAAAATTCACAGAAAGAAAGAAAGAAAGAAAAAGAAAAGAAAGAAAGAAAGAAAAGAAAAAAATGAAATATGGGCAAATTCAAAAGAAAAATGACTACCTGGGAAAAAATATTTGTAATACGTGTTTTGGAGAAATGATTAATATCCCAACAAAGGCATCTAAACAATGAAGTTTAACAACATCCCCCCCCAAAAAATTATAGAAAAAGTGGGAAAAAGACATGAATAATTTTATATTTCAAAACAACGTTAAACTGACATGAAAAAGGTTCTTAAACTTGTAAAAGGATGCTAAATTTTGCACATAACGAGGAAAATGTAATTTAAAACTATACTGACAATTTCTCACATATCACATCATCAAAAATTTGAGAGTTCGACCGCACTCTCTGTTGGCAACACTGTGGAGAACAGGCATTCTCATATACTGCTAGTGGAAATGCAGAATAGTACAACGTTTATGGAAGGGAATTTGGTAAAATCTAACAAATGTACTTGTGCCTTTACTCTTTGACTCAGCAGTATGACTTTCAGAAACCTAGGCAGAGGGTACGCTCCAAAAATGTCAGGAAGAGAAAGAGGAGCAAGAGAAAAGTAAAAAGAAAACATTCTGTCTATTCATGATAGCATTTATTTCTTATTGAATAATATTGAAAACTATGCAAATGTTCATACAGAGAACATTAAATAAATAATATACGGAACATACTAACAGTGGAGTTCTTCATTGGACGGGTTATTTTAACATATACGGAATGGTTTCCAGGATACACATCAGGAGGAAAAAGCAAATACAAAGGCTTATGTATTGCATGCTCCCTTTCATGAAGAGAAGAAGAGAAAGGGGGAAAAAAGAAGAGAAAAAGACAAAATTGAAGGTTTTTCTGAAAATACTGAGATTGATTATCTACAGGGGATGATGAGAAAGTGACAGAAGGGTTAGGGCAGTGGAGGTGAGTAAAACTCCTCTGAGTAATACCTTTTTTAAAAAATATATTTTATTTATTTATTCATGAGAGACACACACAGAGAGAAAGAGAGACAGAGACAGAGAGACAGAGACAGAGACAGAGACACAGGCAGAGGGAGAAGCAGGTTCCATGCAGGGAGCCCGACATGGGACTTGATCCCCGGTCTCCAGGATCAGGCCCTGGGCTGAAGGCGGTGCTAAACTGCTGAGCCACCCAGGCTGCCCTGAGTAATACCTTTTGTATAGTTTTGACTCTTGGAACCATGTTGACATTTTAAGGACTTGAAATATGAAATAAAAAGAAATGAATGAAAATAAAATAAACAAGGATACAGAAAATTTCGAAAATAGAAGCTGAATAGAAATAAATAAGCTGGATATGTTTCAAATTAATAACTTTTTAATACAGTATTTTGACTGTTAACTTCAAACAATTATTGAATTCCAGTTAGTAGGTCTGACTTTTGCAATGGTATAATTCTGCAATTATATTTTGCATAGAGGACTTCAGTAAACATATTGAAGAAAATGAAAGCCATGTTTATCACTGTTGGAAAAGGAAGTTAAAAATATGTAGTGGGAGAGTACTAAAAATTGTATTGAATTGAAACTGGAACTATAGTTTGAATTCATGATTTAAGTACATAGACAGAGATAGATAGAGGTTGGTATAGGTACAGGTACTGGTATAAGTCAGTAAAAACTGATGAGCATATAGATGTGGATACAGATACAGACAGAGATAGATATGCCTCTACATATAAACATAGATACACATATAAATATTGACAGGGAGCTGAGAGGAGCTGAAAGCAAAGACACTCAGAGTAACAAGGAGCACATTTAGAGCCCAAATATTGGTTTTTAAATATCATTATCTACGAAAAGGAATTTGGGCTTTCTGGAGGAATGGGCGAATTTAGCTCTGAGGCAAGGAATGTACAAGATGGGCCAGGAACATTTTATTGTGATAAAAAGGAGTAATCCACAATGAATGACTAAGGACTAAGTCCACAATGAATTATGTGTCTGAAGAACACATAAATGAGTTCAAAAGAGTTTTCTCTGGCCATATCTGAGAAAATTTTAGCAGTAAAAGTAATACATATAATAATAGCTGAACATAAGCCCTTGAATAAAACAAGAATCTCTGAGTACTTAATGCTGTGAATAATGACTGAAAAAACAAATCATTATAGGAGAGCTAAAGCTTTTCCTAACAGTAGAATGCCAACTAGTAAATGTAGAAGGAATGATTAAATTAGAAAATCATTATTTTAGTAATAATTGATTCAAGCAAGAATCAAATATAGATACTAATAATAGTGGGTAAAAGTTTAATGAGGAAAAGGACATTTACATAGTCTCAAAGTGTCTCTGCATACATTACTGTTAATTACAAGAGGGAAAATGTTGCCTCAGCAGTGGAAAAGCTCACAGAGAGCACTTTAACCAAATGACCAATGTTCTCATCACCACCAATGATAGGATAAACAGACATTATGTGCTTCTTGATATGCAGTACCGAGAAGGACATGGAACCACTTTTGTGATGCTCCTGCCAAACATGTGCAACATGAATATAATAGTATAAAAGTTATGCAAACCTAAAACGAGGGTCACTCTAAAGAATAGCTGGCCTGTACTCTTCAAAAATATCAAGGCCATAAGAGAAACAAAAACAAAACACTGAGGAAGTGAGACATGAAAACTAAATGTAGTATGTGATTCTTGACTGAATAGAATCTTGAACCAGGAAAAAAAAAGAGCTATGAAGGACATTATTAGTACAGCTGATGAAATTTGAATATGAACTCTGGATTAGATAACAGTAATGAATCACTTTAAAAAATAGTTTTGGTAACTGTACTGTTGTTGGAGAAAATAAGACTCTTGTTCTCAGGAAACTTACTGTAAAGCATTTAAAGACAAAAAAAGGCATAATGTCTAAAGTAACATTGAAATGATTCCCAACAAAGAGCAAAAGCAGGAGAGCAAAAGGCTGATGTCAGCTTCTGCCATGCAAAATCCTAATCCCCTCCCCAGTTTCCAAAACTGAGCCAGTTCTTACACTCAGAGCCCAGAGTTTGAAGGGAAGGTTATGTCATAGTAAGTATATGCAATAGCAATTCCCCTGACCATTTCACAGAAAGATGACCATAACCCATAGGTACCCTGAGGAAAGGAGAATGTTCAGAACTTCCAAAGGCTGTTGGATGAGTTTATACTGATCTCAGAGGTACAAAAATAACATCATGGCCCCTTACTAGAGTGGAGGCCAAAGAGGCCAGATGATAGATGGAGTTCTGGCCTGAGACTATTCCACCATGAATCCAGTGGGTCTATGTAACATCTTAATGGTTATTTCTCCAGTCCCTGAGTGCATAATTTGGATTAATATGCTTATTATGTGTTGGAACACTCACTTTAAGAGTAAGAGTTATAACAGTAGTAAAGGTCAAGTCTAATGCCTGAAATGGTTTTATCCAGACAGAATGGCAATTCAGAAGTAGTACCACAACTCAGGTGAACCAGCAGAAATTAGGACATACTCAGATAATTAAAGGAAGCAGAGTCATCGGCCTATTTCATGCAAAAAACTGATGGAATATGATAGATATCACTGGACTACTATAAACTTCAAGAAATAGTAATCCTAATCACAGTTACAGTGCCTAATATGGTATATTTGCTAGTATAGGTCAACACATCCCCTAGACTTTGTATGTGGCTACTCATATGGCAAATATATTCATTTCAACCCCATCAGGAAGAAGGAGCAGAAGTGATTTGCTTTCACTTGAAACAGTATGCGTTCACAGTATTGCTCCAGAGCTATCTCCATTCATCTGCTCCCTGTCATAACTACGAAATTCTAAGAGATTTCAATCATCTGTATGTTCTGTAGAACATAATGCTGGTCTGAGTTGATAATACTGTAGACTTCTTACATCACAGAGGCAACAATGATTTTTCATTACAAGATATTGTCTGATCCACCAAGTCATAACATTGTGGGAGATAACATCAAGTTAATAGAAGTCGAAGCAAGAAATTGCAAATAATCTAGATGTCATGGTAAGATGTATGCAAAAAGGTAGAAAGTAAACTCTACAAAGATTCAGGAGACTGCCACTTTAATGAATTTTTTAGGAGTCTGGGGATCTGGTATATGCCAGAACATCCCCTTAAGGTAAAGACATGTTATTGTACCTTGAACATTTTATCATTAAAAAAAAAAGTCTTTGCAGACTTTACAGACAGAATACAACACATGTGAGAATGCTACTCTGATTTTAGGAGGGCTCCAGTTTCAAGTAGGGCCCAGAGTAAGAAACTGTTCTGGAACAAGTTTAGACTATCATACATGGCAGATGCCAAGGTGCTAGAGGTACCAAAACATAATGATGCCATTTATATTCACAGTTTAGGTTGCTAAGGTTCTGTAACAAAGACATGCCATTTGTAGCAGAGAACTATTCACCATTCAAAAAGCAACTCTTGACATGGTACTGGGCCCTGGTGGAAATGATGTATCTAACCATGGGGGGCATCAAGGGAGTATGTGGCCAGAACTGCTTATAAAAAGCTGGATATTTTCTGATCCACCAAATCAAAAAATTGCAGAAAAAAGCATAGCAGGGATCCAGCAAATGATACAAACTATATATTCATAATGGACCTGGGCCAGTCTGAAAGGTTACAAATAAGGTATTCAGGCAGGTAGCACAGACCTATTTTATATCTACTGCTACTGTACTGAGGACTCTCCTTCAATTCATGCCAATGGAATTATGGAAAATTCACTACAGGCCTGGTGTACAGATGTGCTGGCTCAATATGTTGGTGCAAGTTGAAGGTTTACTACTACTACATTATATTATAGCCTCACTCAAGGGTGGCCCTTAAACCCAGTGGTGACAAGAAACCATCCTAATGAATATAGCTTCAAACAGTATATCTAGTCATCACCTTGCTGTGAAGGAATAAACAGCCTGAGGTTAGAATATTCACAGAATCCTGTGCAGTGACAAATATGTTAGCTGGTTAAAAAGGTATCTAGAGGGGCACCTGGGTGGCTCAGTGGTTGAGTGTCTGCTTTCGGCTCAGGTCGTGATCCAGGGGTCCTGGGATCGAATCCTGAATCAGGCTTTCCTCAGAAAGCCTGCTTCTCCCCCTGCCTATGTCTCTGCCTCTCTATTTGTCTCATGAATAAATAAATAAAATCTTTAGAAAAGAGAGAAAGGTATCTAGAAGGATCATAAATGAAAGCTCATGTCAAGAGTCCTAATAAGTAAATATGTGAATGGACATACTGGGGTGGTCATAAAGTAGGCAGATCTTTTTTCTCATGTTCATGCTCACAAAAGCATGCAACACTAGAAAGACACTAACTTCATGCATTCAGTGGAGTTCTGCCAGTCTTTGCCCTAAGCCATTTCAGTGCCATGGATGGAGTCTGCCATAGGTGTAAGTAAATATTCTTGCATTCACCAAAATGTTTTTAAGGTACATCCATGTTGTGGCATATATCAAAATTTCATTTTTTTACAGCTGAATACTATTCCAGTATATATACAATATTTCATTAATGCACTCATCTGTTGATGGATACTTGAGTTGTTTGCTCCTATTGTCTATTATGAATAATGCTGCTATGAACATTGGTGCACAAATATCTGTTTGTATCCCTGCATTGAATTCTTTGGATATATACCTAGGAGTGGAATTTCTGGGTCCTATGGTAGTTCCATAATTAACTTTTTGAGGAAATGATGAACTGTCTTCCACACTGGCTATGCCATTTTACTTTCCCACCAATGATGCACTAGGGTTCTAATTTCTTCACAGCCTCACAAACACGTTTTTTAACTTTTGTAAAAAGTTATAGCCACCGTAGGAGGTATGACATGGTTTCTAACTGTGGTTTTATTTGCATTTTCCTAATGACTAAAGATGTTGAGAATTTTTTCTTATGCTTAATGGTCTTTTGTATATCTTCTTTGGAGAAATGTCTATTCAAGTCCTTTGCTCAGTTTTCAACTGGGTTACTTCGTTGCTATCAATGAAGCCATCATGAGAGTGGCACAAAAGCTAGAGTTGTATAAGACATTTATGATATATATATAGCTGATAGAAGACTAGCTTACTGAATAAATAAAGAACTTCTAAAAATCAACAACAAAAACCCTGACAACCAAATAGTAAATAGAGGGTAAAATTGAATCAGCACTTTAAATCTCCCTTCCCTCCAAAAGAGATGTCTAAGTGTTCTGTAAACATATTAAATATGCTCAATTAATTAGTAATCAACAAAATGCAAATTAAAATTATAATCAGATACTACTAACATATAAGAAACATATATGTACACATGCATGCACACACACACTCCCAGATGTTGTCAAAGATGTATGCAGTGGGAATTCTATTACAGTGGGGGTAGGAATATAAATTGTTTAAAGTACTTTGAGATACAATTTGATATTATCTACCAAAGTTGAAGATATTCTTGCTCTGTGGCTCAAGCAATTTTACTTTTATATCTCTACCCAAAAGAAGTATAGGCATATATACAGCAAGTGACATAAACAAAAATATGCTTGGCGTCATTATTTGCAGTATCTTAAACTGGAAAAAATCCCAAACTCACTGAAAAGTAAAATGGATAAATAAACTGTGGTAAGTCAAACAATGAAATACTATGAAACATATATATGAATTAATTAGAGCCATATGCATGTTTCCCATAAATATAATGCTAGACTTCTAGATTATTCCATTCAAATAGCATAAAAACATCAGGTACACTAAACCATACTGTTTAAGGATACATTCTTAGGAAGTAAAACTATAAAGAAAAGAAGGAAATAGCTACTGTAAAATAGAGATTATCTTTGGAGGAGAGAAGTAGTGATTATGACAAGGTCTGAATGAGGTTTTTAGGTTGATGGCTCTGTTTTATTCATTGATCTTGAAGGTCATTGAACAGAAGTTCACTATATAAGAAAAATTTGAGCTGTAAATTCTTGCTTTATACATTTTCCTCAATGTATATTATAGCTAAAAATAAAATGACTAAAATGCAAAATAGTTGGTTAAAACATGGTCCTCTAATATTTGTAATTGCTCTAATTATAGAGAAACACTTTTGCCTAGAACAAGGAAGTTATAAATGTACTTGCCAATGACAAGAGATAGGCCTCAGTGACTGGTGGCTGAAAATTGTGATCACTGCTGGAAGATTTTTGCTTACATTATGGTCTACATTTCATACCACTTAGTTTTGTTTTGGGTTACCAGAAATGGATGACTTGATGACAATAAAACTGTGGATAGATTTCTCCCATTGACCTTCAGGGACAGAAAAACTCAGGAATCTTAGAAAATACATGTAGTGTAAAAGATTGCACAGCAGCCCAACTGTGATTTCTTTTATGAAGAATTAGTCACAGTTTTTTTTTTTTGTAATAGTAAGAATATCTCCCTCACACAACCTCTGAGAAATAGCAATGCAAATTCAAACACATATGAACCTGAGAGGATTAGATTTCCTTTCAGACTAATCTTGTTAGAGGTCTACCAATTAGATAAAGATCAATACCTAAAGTTACAACAGTGAAATTGCTTCCTAAAATGAAGAAAACACTTTTGCAATAATTTGAATATTCATTGAGTATCTCCTGCTGGATATTTTCTATGTGTATTCACTTAAGTTAGCTCATTCAATATTTATGATTGACAAATGGAACAGGAATTATTTTCTAAACTTTACAGTTGAGGATATTGAAACTCAAAGTATAGGTATCTTCTGTCATTATATACTAAGGAATTGGAATGTTCAGATTTTAAACAGTTCTTTTGACCCTAAGATCATTTGTTTTTGTGCCTACCTGCTACTTTCGGATACCATGCTGTCAGGGTTTATCAGTCACAGTACAATTAGGGCAACAGAAGTCCTGTTATGTAGTGCAATAAAGGTAGTTTTATACAGGAAGCTAGTCTCAAGTTGTTAGCTGATGAAACAACAGGGAAAGGGGAGAGAGCCCAGAGGTTATCAAATACAAGAAGCTGCTACTATTACTGGGGCTGCAGGGACAACAAAAGGAGCTGATGTTTCCAGGGCCCGGGGTCTGAGTTCCTCTGACAGGATTTGGAGACTTGGAGGAGGGGCTGCTTGAGGGGCAGCATTGCTGGCTGTCAAGGGGAATCCGGCTGCACGAAGGAGTGCTCATCTGGCAGTAGCTGGAGTCATAGAATTCGTTGCAAGGTGGGAGCTGGGAATGCAGAGGAATGGATGGCCTTGTAGGAGCTGCAACCACAGTGTCGCTGTAGACACTAATAAAGATTCCTCGAGAAGTAAAGGGAGGCAGGAAGACAAACCTTGGCTTCTCACCTTCAGTCTCCAGTCTCTATTGTCTCCCATTGGGGGAGCCCAAAAAGAACCGATTTGGCAAGGATTTGGGATCTGTAGTTCGCAGAAGTCTGCCTGTGGTCTGTGATACACAGGAGAACATAGCAAAAATGGGAGAGTTGCCCTGAGTGAAGAGGAAAACTGGCAAATCACCAGGCTAGCTTTCTAGCCTATCTTAAATTAACCCGGCCCGAAGAGGAGATGGAGAATAGAAATTACCTAAAGTAACCAAGTAGGCTTATGTTAGAATAATTAATTTAATATGTAATATTTATTCTGTTTCCTAAGAAAATAAATCATCTTGTTACTTGAATAAATCCAAACTTGCTGTTTCAGTGAGCAAGAAATCTAAATAAATAGTGCTGCACCAAAAGGATGATAAAGCAAGCTGAAATGTAACAAGCAAAGAAAGATGCCTGCTATCATATAGGATTGATTAAAAAGCATGAAGTAGACGAATGGGGAGAAGAGTCTAAAAATAAGGCTATATCTTAGCATTGCCTGTTAATGTTCACAAGGGACATTGATTTGAATGATAATTCCAATTGTTGGTTTTGCTAATGTCTGAATAGTGCTTTCAGAAATCAATTCTTTTGTTATATAAAGTAGCAGCTTATAATTAGAGGGGGGAATTCACATTTGAAACAAAAGAATTGATTTCTAATTCTAGGTGGTGGAAAAAATAGATAGTACCAAGAAATTCAAGACAAAAAAAAAAAAGAAAAAAAAAGAACGAAGCTGTGACAGACAAATGCAAAAGAATGGGAAAAATATGGGGTTGGTATTTCATGAGAATAAGTGATACAAAGTTTGTGTTTTCT
Organism: Vulpes lagopus; assembly: GCF_018345385.1. Taxonomy (NCBI): domain Eukaryota; kingdom Metazoa; phylum Chordata; class Mammalia; order Carnivora; family Canidae; genus Vulpes; species Vulpes lagopus. Next base: position 22,840,462 of record NC_054848.1, read on the forward strand.
TTCCTATTCTTTTTTCATCATTATCCATACTTCTAAAATCTAGAAAGAGGGATACCAGAAACATCTGCCGAACACTTTACACATAAATTTCCTTATAAGTACCTAGCCTGTGCTGTCCAACAGAACTTTATGAGATGACGGAATAGTTCTATATCTGTTCTATCCAGTACAGTAGCCACTGGCCACATGTGGCTATTAAGCACAAGAATGTGGCTATCCTGAGGAACTAAATTTCACATTTGATTTAGTTTTAATTACCTTTCATTTAAATAGCACATATAACCTATGACTACATTTTAGAGCAGCACAGAGCAATGTCATTGTTCAAACTTGAGAGAAAAATGTTTTCCTTCCACAATGTGTGACTTCAAGAAGGATGTTTCTGGAGTACCAAGGTAAAAAGGTGATTCCTTTCTACCAATCAAAATAGCTAAATTATCCCTGGTGAGTTCAGTCAAATTTTCCATATTTATCTAGCCTCTACATTGATAGTTATTCTACTTAGAATTCTATTTAGAATTAGAGTGCAGACACTGCTAGGGCCAGGATGGACATTTGTTACCCACTTTATTTCCTTTTGTGCGGGCTAGAAAACTGTGATAAAATCTGGGGACTAAATAAATATTTCCTGATAGCATTTTGAACAACCCAGAAAACTCCATGAAAACCTATAGTGGGAGACTGAAAACAAAACAAAACAAAAATATAGAAGCTGTTTCTTCCATTCATTTCTATTCATTCAGGTGCAGCCACTTCTCCCCATCTCCACGGCTGCCACTTTGGAATCCTTATCTCTTGCCTGTATAATCGCAGTAATCTCCTAACTGGTGCTCTGTTTCTATCCTTTCCTCCTTACAGTCTCTTCTCAACACTGTGGCTAGTGTGATATTTAGAACAAGAGTTATATCATGTCACTTCATTGCTCAAAACCCTCCAGTGACTCCATTTTATTCCAAGTCAAAGTCAAAGTCCGCCACAGACTTTGAGGTCCTACATATGTCCCCCTCTGTTCCTCTGATCTTACCTTCAGTCCCCCGCCCCTTTCCCATTCACTCTGCCCCAGCCACATGGCTTCTTTGCTGTTACAAACATGAGGCACCCTCTTGCCTTTGGGCCTTTGCACAAGCTGTTTCCTCTGCCTCCAATATTCTTCACCCACAGTATTGTCTATCTTCTCCATGACTGTCTCCTTCCCTTCCTTTGAGTTTTTGCTCAATTTTTGCTTCTTCAAAGATGCTCCTCTGACCACTCTTTTTAATTCTTTCCCCTGTCCCCAGTACTTCCCAGCCCTCCAGATTTCCCTTTGTTCTTCTTGGTTTCCCTTTTTCTACAGTACTCATCAGCTTTAACATACTAGAGCATTTATTTATTGACTATGTTTATTTTTCACTGTCCAACTTCCTCCAGTAGAATATAAACTCCAGGAAGGCAGCAAAGTTGCTTGTTTTGTTCACTGATATACTCCTAAACATTTGGAAAAGTGCCAAACATACAATGAGCACTTTATAAAAAGTATATTAAATATGTTAGCAAATGTTTATTCATCACAATCACATATCTATGATTCATATATATATAGAGAGAGTGATTTTAATGAATTAAACTTTTGTGAGTAAATATATTTGATTGTTAATGTAACATGAAAATTGCCATGTCAGAATTTTTTCAAGGAAATGTCATAAAGTTTCCTTAGTAAATGTTAATTTGTTGTAGAGTGTCTTAATAGGAATACAAAATCCTAGATGTGTTCAATTGGGCTGAGAGAATGTTATTAGAGAAAATTCTAATTTTCTTGACGCCCAAGTCCTTCCATCTTTAATTTTAATACTTACAGCACTTCGTTAAAATGCATGTTGTATTTAATTTTCCAGGAAATTTCAGAGCATAAAAGAAGTATGTGTATTCAAAGCAATTTCCAGTTAAACTAGTTGCAACTTTGAAAAAGTAAAAAGTAAGCCCATGTCTTTTTAAAAAGAGATCATTTCTTTTCTAGATGTGAGACTGCCCTTGGCATGCTTGCACGGGTCAATGTAGCTCAGAATAAATAGTCAGAACACCCTTAACCTTTGCTCGGTGTGCCTATTGCCTAAACCCATTATCACATTCTGTACCCTCTCTAAGTTGCTGATATTGATTTCAAAGCCCCAAAGCAGACCTAGTATTCTCATAACACTTGACCACTGCTGACAGCTGTGGGAGGAAAATGTGCTGTTTTTAGAGACTCTGCTTCAGTGTACACATCCCATTTCCATCCCTCCTTTCTTAAAAGAATTATATTACTGACAAATTTAACTTTGAGTCCATAATAAGCCTTGGAATATTTTTCTGGCAACTGCTTCAGAGCTGGTTATTTCTGATTGTGTAGTCATGGAAATCATGTTTTATCCTTAAAATTATCCTATACTTATCAATGTTAAAATTAGCACTTTTTTTTTCTCTCTTTCTACTTGTGAAGGTCAATTTTGCCTCTTGTCGGAAAGGCTATTTCACAACCTTTGTCAAAGCTGCTATTTCCAGCACAATTTACTATCTACTTATCCCATCTCTAGTCCCACATGAGTATAAACCCTTTGAGGACAAGGTTATGTCCTGTCCATTTTTGTATTCCCTACAGAACTTAGCACAAACAGGTGCTCCATTCCAGGTAGCACCAACACAGCCTGGGTCTCTCATTCTCTCTTATCTGAACTACAGATATAATCTGGACATTCTCCTCACCTCTGGTTTCTTCATAACTCACTTGGGCTGCAGACAAAGTAAATTACTTGTAAATAGCCTGAATAGAACCTGTTCTATCTGCCAACACACATGCTATTCTGTCTCTCTGGAATGCCTTTCACCCGTATCTGCCTGGCTCAATCCTGTACATCCTTCCAGATTGAATTCATACATTACCTCCTCTACAAAGGCGCCTCTGATGCCTCAGGGTGGGACTGTAACCTTGTGGCGAAGGGCTCAGACTCTGAAAGCAGATGGCTGAGGTTACTCTATTTTGCCTCTTACGAGTTGAATAACTTAAGGAAAGTTATTTAACCTATCTGTACCTCAGTTTCCTCAACTGTAAAGTAAGGAAAATAATTGCATCTATTTCACAGGGTCATAAGGATTAAGTGAGTTAATACATATAAAGAGCTTAGAACAAAGCCTGTCTCACTGTAAGCAGTACATAAATTTTAGCTTTTATTAGTAGTATATAGTAGGTATACTGACACTGCTAATTTGTTATCACTCTGGTCCCTTAAGCAGAGTTCAGTACATAACTTTATTACTGCTGTTTAACTTTGATTTTTTATTAAGATATAATTGACATGTAACATTATATTAGTTTTATATTAGTTTTAGGTGTATAACATAAACATCACATATGTATATACTGTGAAAGGATCACCATAGTAAGTCTAGTTAGCATCCATTAATGGACATAATTATAAATCAACTTTTTTCTCGTGATGAGAAGTTTTAAGGTCTACTCGCTTAGCACGTTTCAAGTATACAATACAGTATTATTACTAAAATCACCATGCTGTATGTTAGATCCCTGGGGCTTATTTATTTTATAACTAGAAGTTTGTGCCTTTTGATCATCTATACCCATTTTGCTCACCCCCAACCCTACCCTCTGCCTCTGGCAACCTCCAATCTGTTCTGTGAGTTCAGATTTTTTTGTTTGTTTTTGGTTTTGTTTTTTAACAGATTCTTAATCATTTTGCCTTCTGACCAAACCATGAGCTCACTGAGGTAAGATACTTCACTCAGTCATCTGCTGAATCTAGCACAGTGCTAAATGTTGAATAGAGCAAAATAAATATCTTTACAGTGACTAATAAAATGAATTATTTTTTAATGAAACAATCAACACCCCTAATGATTAGTTCCTAATACATGCCCAAGGAATTCATGATAATTTGAAAGTATCATGCTTAAGGAGCTGTGTTGATAATCATCTGTCATCAGTCTCAAGAGCTTTGCTAGTCACTGTACTCAATATAATGTTTTCTTCTAAACCAACCCTATGAAATAGATACTGGTAGGACATGAGGAAGCTGAGACACAGAAGAGTCAAGTAATTTTTTTCATTGGCATTGAGAAATTCAAGAATGAAGCAAACACCTTGTTTCCTGACAACTCCACATTCATTCAACTGGCCATTCTACTTCCACATTTACCACTTATAAGAAAAATAAAATTCTTCCATCATCAGTGTTTCATATTGAAAGTGATACTTTTTGAAGTATCATTTCAATATGTCTGGATAATAGTCAACACTTGATGTATGCAAGCAACTTCTATTAATGTCAGTAGAAACACAGAATGTTTGAAATATTTTATTTTCTTAATGAACTGTGTTGCATGAAAACCCTAATGCTGAAATAAATTACTTTAGACAGCTGGGGCCTTATATCTCATCTGTGTTCATGATCCATTCTCCATGTTTAGAAGAAACTTGTTCCTCTGACCCTTAAAGATTTTATTTTATAATGATAATTTATTATTAACTCCATTTTATTTTAACCTAAAAGCCACTACTATTGAAACTTAATCACTAACATTTAGCTATTAGTAAATTATCTCAAACTGATTCAAAGATATAAAAAAGGGGCATGTTTATTCATTCATTAATGTAACTCCTTGGAAAACCAGACATGTTTCCTGCTGAACCTGAATGAGGAAGCGTGTAGCCCCAGGAGGTGCTGGCAGCTATGCTGGTTCTAAGATTAAGAAAGAGAAACTGACAAATAGATACAGAGAAACCAGCTATATCAAGTGGGCTACATGTACCTAAAATGACTTCTGTAAAATTCGAGAAGAAATTTATTGGGAGAATATTAATACTTCAAAGAATGAAAGGGAGAACTGGAGGACCATGCTCAGGAAATAAGAAGGGACCAAAGAGTTGAGTGATATGATATTGCAGAAAAAAATCTGATCTTCAAATGTATCTGATGCTGTTTCCTATCTCCTTCACATCTAGCCATCATAGCCAGATGCAGGGGCAACTAAATAACGAAACTTTTTTCTTCAGGTCCCTAGCTCGAGATACACATCTCAGTTGATAGAATCTGAGTGTTGATTCCCGTGTTCTGGTCACCAGGAGATGGGAAGACAGTAGATTTTACCCCTAAGCTTCTGTTACTGGGAGAAGCTCTCTCACCTGTTGAGAATCACAGAGAATCTACAAAAGTAAAACAGCTCTTCATTTTCTGAGCAGCCAAAAATGACAAATGACAAATGTACATTCTTTTTTTTTTCAAATGTATATTCTATAAAGTCCCAGTCTTATGTTTGAAACTGAAGGCAATCAGAATATGCTGCCCCAAAATATGTCACTTTGGCACAAAGATAATTTCAAGCTGAGGGCAACTGACAATCAACAAATGCAGGGAGAATTCTCTGTTGTCCTCTTATCTTCCTAAAAACAGGACATGAATTTCCCTTTGAGGAAGGTGCTCCCTCCCACAGCCCCAGTATCAGGGAGAGAGGAGGGACTCTTATCAAAGACTGGAGTCGACATTGAGTTTGGGTAAATAAACCCTACTAAAATAGCCTTTATCTTCCATTATTTCTTTCATATATATTTCCTAATCACTTCCTCATAATTTCTTTTCCCTTGAAACCTAACCCTCTTTCCTTTGTTAAAAGGTTATATAAACTCCCAAGTCTAACTGCTGCTTTGAGTTTCACTTCTTTTCTCTGAGCTCCCATGCATGTAACTATTAATAAGAGCTTTGTGCCTTTTTTCCTGTTAGTCTTTTATTGGTTTTTTTTTTTTAGATTTTTATATATTTATTCACGAAAGACAGAGAGAGGCAGAGACATAGGCAGAGGGAGAAGCAGGCTCCTCATAGGGAGCCTGATGCAGGACTCCATCCTGGAACCCCGGGATCAGGCCCTGAGCCAAAGACCTCAACCGCTGAGCCACCCAGGCATCCCAGTCTTTTATTGGTTTAATTAATGATGATCCAGGTGGAGAATCTAACAGAGTAGAGGAAAAGTTTTTCCTCCCTAAGAAGACACATATAGAGCCTGACCTAATACTGTTTTCTTCCGTACAGTGTGATTATATGATTTATTAGATTAACCTTTTGGCTTAAGTTAGTTTGCTTCAAATTAATCCGTTGTTTGTGCCCTAAAGAGTTCTATTGGTACTTAGGATTTCTAAATTTTCTACAATGGGAGCAGTCCCTATTCCAGAGAGCTAGAGAGTGTTCTAGTTTAACTTTGAGGAATGGGACTCCACTTCTAAATTTCTAGTAAGATTATCATTATCCAGCTATATATTGTTACTCAGTAAAATTGTCTGGTTAACTGGACTTCCCTATGTCACTGTCTGGGTTTGCCATTATCATGTTCTTTCCATGATTGGGCATATGCCACTCAGGGCCAACACACAACTTAAGATAGAACCAATCACATTGAGCATCCAGTTTCAAGCCATGGAGTACATAGCCTATGAGACTAGCTTAATATGGCAATCCTGACATCACTCCTTAATATTTGATCACTATTTTGGATCCAATAATTTGGATTATTTTTATACTGTTTCTTCAGAAATTATTTCATATAGTTTACAAAATTTATACAATTAAAAATGAAAATTTAAAAACCTTGTGAATTAAAGTGGACTCAAAATTTAAAGAAAAGATGATTAGCTCAATAAAATGGAGTCATCCTTTTGTTTTCAATTTTCTATCATCCAACACGAAGTGGTTATTTACCCAGGTACATTGTCCATATATTAAAAACAAAACAGTTGCTTATGGGAAGCAAAACTATTCATGGAACTCAAACTAGACATGATCCCTGCATTATTAGTTCAGATCCTGGGAGAAACAGACACTAAGACAGAATAAACAAGGCAGAGATTGATTTGGGAAAAATGGCTGTGAGGGAAAGAGTGGAGGGAACTGAAAGAGGCTGGATAGCAATTTCAACTCCTTGGAGGAGAGATGGAAGGATGGAAGATTAGGAAAGAAAAGTTTTAGATGCAGCTCAGTTTCAAGAACTTTTCAGCAAGACTGATGGGTAGACTTTTAGCCAAAGTTGCTCATTAGAGAAGTTCTGTACTTCGTAGGAATACCCCTGATTTAGTATCCCTGCTGCATGCCATCAATGGCTAGAAGCAACCTGTGGGAAGTGCAGTGATGGATTCAGAACTCAACAGCTGGGCCACTGATCAATTATGGTTTCTGCAGTAAGAGATCTGTGAGCAATGTTTTCGTGGATGCCACACCTCCACCCTCATTTTGATGGGTCTGAAAATATGATGACTACTAAATGTAAATTATTTACTTGAACCAAGCCTGAAATTTTATGTACCTTGGAAACTGACATTTCCCAATTATTTTAACCTTCATGACCAGCTGGATTTGCCCTTACTCTGATTATACTGGCAATGAGTTTTATAAATCTTGAAATATGAGAATCCATGCCCCATGGAACTGGCATTCTAGTGAAGGTTGTAGACATGTCAGCAATGAAATATAACACAAGGTGAAAGGAAATGATTGTTTAATAAAGGTGTAAACAATGTATTGTGTAGGGATAGGGAGGAATGGAAGATTTCACAAAGAATTGGCATTGCATAAGAGACTTTACAGGTGAGTAGTGTTCCAATGCAGATTAACTAAGAGTAACTCAATTCATTTGCATTTACTGTTTGAAGTAATGAGGGCTAATGAGTTAATGTATATCTGTAGTGCTCAAGCTTTAGTGCACATCAGAATCATCTGGAAGGCTTGTTAAAAACACAGATTACTGGATCCACTCCAACCCCCAGAGTTTTTGATTCAGTAGGTCTGGGAATGGAGCCTGAGAATTTCTATTTCTAACAGGCAACCAGTGTGTCTGATATTGCTGGTCTGAGTAACATATTTGGAGAACCAAGAAAGTAATACAAGAACAATGGCTTTTGAGAATATGAGTTACCTTAATAATTACTCTCATAACTATTCTCTCTTTAATTAATCTTGAATGTGTCATCATAGGATTATTATTAAGAGTATGGGACCTTTGGGTATCAAGCAAGTGTGAGTTTCAGACAGGACTTCTTGGGCTTTTGTTTGTTTGTTTTTTGGATTCATTACCTCCCACACCCCCAGCCATTGGCAATCCCTCATCAATTTCTGTCTCTATAGTTTTATCTTTTCCAGAAGATTACATAAATGGATCAGTATAGTGTGTAGAATTTGGAGTCTGGCTTTCACTTACCAACATGCATTTCACATTTATCCACATTCTTGCAAATGTCAGTATTTCATTAATTTGTATTGCTGAGTAGTATCCCATTGTATGCATACACTGCATTCTGTTGATCCATTCACCAGGTTAAGGACATTTTCATCATTTCCAAATTTTGGCATTATAAATAAAGCTGCTGTTAATATTTATAAATTAATCCTTTCACTTAGGTAAATATCTAAGAGTGGAGTTTCTGGGTCATATGGCAAATGTATGTTTAACTTTATGAGAAACTGCCAGACTTTTTTTCCAAAGGAGCTGTACCATTTTTGCATTCCCACAGCAATACATGAGAGTTCTTAGTTGCTACACATCTTTGCCAGAATTTAATATTGTCATTTTATTGGGGCTCCTGGGTAGTTCAGTTCAGTCAGTTAGGTGTCTGCCTTGGGCTCAGGACATGATCCCAAGGGCCTGGGATCCAGCCCTGAATCAGGCTCCCTGCACCGCAGGGAGCCTACTTCTTCCTCTCCCTCTGCCTGCAGCTCTCCCTACTTGTGCTTTCTCTCTCTCTCTCTGTCAAATAAATAAAATCTTTAAAGAAATTTAGTCAGTTTATTGTTTTTTTCTATTTTAGCCATTCTAATAGGCATATAGTGGTATTTCATTGTTGTTTTAATTTAAATTTCCCAAATGATTAATGATGTTGATATTTACTCAAGTACCTATTTGCAATCCATACACCTTCTTTGGTCAAATTTTGCTTTAGTGTTTCTTGTACAGATAACTTATAGCAGTCTACTCTCAAGTAATGTTTTATCACTTGACTTATAGTAGAACCTTAAAATAGTACAATTTACTTCCCTTCTGTCTTTTGTGTTATTGTTGTCATAGTTTAATTTTACATATGTTATAAATATCACAAAACACTGTTACTATTTTTAATTAAGCCTTTAATTATTTTTTAATGTAATTTAGCACATAAGAGAAAATCATTTTGTATTTATTCACATATTTCCCATTTCTGGTGTTTCATTCCTTTTTATAGATGAAGATTCCTATGTGGTTCACTTCACCCTTCCTGAAGGACTTCTTTTAAAATTGCATGTCTGCTGGTGATGAATTATTTCACTTTTTATATGTTTGAATAAATATTTCACCTTTATTATTGAAATATATTTTTACTGGTTATACCATTCAAGGTTGATTGTTATTTCAGTACTTAAAAGATATTGATCCACTCATCATATGTACTGTTTCCCCCAAAAAGTCTTCTGGAATCCTCAAATGTGTTTCTCTTTGCAAAATGTGTTCTCCCCTCTTTATCACTGATTGTAAGCAATTTCATAATGATGTGTCTTGGTGAAGTTTCATTCATTTCTTTTCCTTGGGGTTTGAACCTTTTAAATTTGCTTTTAAGCTTTGTTAAGCAGGACCAGAGAAGCTTTGGTTTAGGTATTATTTAAAGTGAGCCAATACCCTTCTGCATAATGCACCTGATTCTTCATATACTATAATGTTTTCTACTTAGGTTGGTGAGGCCACCAATAATTCCTGCTCCATTTGAGCCCTGGAGACTATTATACCTGTTTTTTCAGGTTATTTTTTCCTTGGCTTCAGGTAGCTTTCTCACATGAATGTTCTGACAAATACTCTGATTGAAAGACTCAGAAGGGAACCCTTCTGCAAATCTCAGCTTTCTCTCTCTGCAACTCTCTTTTCTTCTTTACTCTCCTTTGAACTCCAGATACTCTGATCTTCCCAAATTTCCAAGTTCATCTCTTCAATTCTGGACACTGCTGGGCTCATCCTGGCTTTCACTACCCTGTGCTCTGGTCTGAAAACTCTCTCCAGGTATTATCCTGGGTGATCATAAAATTCACTTCATTTGTTTCCCCTCTTTCAGAAGATCACTGTCCTGTGCTGCCAGTTGCCCAACACCTGAAAACAAATGTTTTATATTTTTTTTCACTCTTAATATTTTAAGGCAGAAAGGTAAATCTGGTCTGTTTTTCCCCTTCCATCTTGACTAGAAGCTTAACTGTTTATTTACTTTGTTATTTTCTATAATATTTATCATCATAATATTTACTTCACTACGTTGTTATAAGAATCATATAAAATAATATATGTAAACTATTTGGCACAGTACTATAAAAGTAAACAAACTATTTTGTCACTTCAATCATATTTTTTAAAAAAGATTTTATTTATTTATTCATGAGAGACACAGAGAGAGGGGCAGAGACATAGGCAGAGGGAGAAGCAGGCTCCATGCAGAGACCCCCACATGGGACTCAATCCTGGGACTCTAGGATCACACCCTGGGCCAAAGGCAGACGCTTAACCACTGAGCCACCCAGGCGTCCCTTCAGGCATATTCTGACTATTTAATAAGGAATTCATATTACTTCCATGCTGTAATTTTCTTTTTTTTTTTTTAGATTTTATTCATTTGTCTATGGTAGACATAGAGAGAGAGAGAGAGACAGAGAGGCAGAGACACAGGCAGAGGGAGAAGCAGGCTCCATGCCGGGAGCCCGACGCAGGACTCGATTCCGGGACCCCAGGATCGCACTCTGGGCCAAAGGCAGGCGCCAAACCGCTGAGTCACCCAGGGATCCCCCATGCTGTCATTTTCAAAAGCATAAGTAGATTATTCCACTTTCGAAAATATGAAAATCTGGGTAATTGAAATAACATTTTCAAAATATACTAGACTACAAACTTTCTAAATTAATTTCCAAATAATCAGATCCCCTACTAAATGTTGGCCTCTATAAAGATATTATTACATAAGAATATTTTATAATCATTGATTTTTAATAATCAAGAAATCCAATTTCTTTCTTTAAAATTAATTAATTTTTAAAATAAATTTATTTTTTATTGGTGTTCAATTTGTCAACATACAGAATAACACTCAGTGCTTATCCCGTCAAGTGCCCACCTCAGTGCCCGTCACCCAGTCACCCCCACCCCCGCCCACCTCCCCTTCCACCACCCCTAGTTCGTTTCCTAGAGTTAGGAGTCTTCATGTTTTGTCTCCCTTTCTGATATTTCCCACTTATTTTTTCTCCTTTCCTCTTTATTCCCTTTCACTATTTTTTATATTCCCCAAATGAATGAGACTGTATAATTTTTGTCCTTCTCCGATTGACTTATTTCACTCAGCATAATACCCTCCAGTTCCATCCATGTCAAAGCAAATGGTGGGCATTCGTCATTTCTAATGGCTGAGTAATATTCCATTGTATACACAGACCACATCCATTCTTTATCCATTCATCTTTCAATAAGAAATCCAATTTTTGTATAATTCAGTACATATTTCCTTAGTCATGTAATTATTGTACCATTTGTATCAGAAGATTATATAAACTTCTACCATTACATATTTATGTATACATGTGTATTTGTGTATATATGGACTTTTATAATCATTCGTGCTTTAATTCTCTTTTAGTTCCATTTCCTTACATTAACAAGAAAAATTATACTTAATGTTTTCAGAGTAAGTTTAAATAAAAACAGGATAAAAAATAAATAAAAATAAAAACGGGACAGATATGCTCTATAGACTGTCTCTCTGGCTGTTTTCCTCATAGAATGCCTCTTGTTTTCCAATGCATGAACTTCATGCAATGTGTGTTTCAGCTAATATTCATATGGTAAAATTTAATTTCACTTCCATCAAACTTACTAAACCTTTAAATTTTTTAATAAAAAGATATGTAGGGTAAGTTTGGAAATATTTTCCACATATAACTAGTACACCATCAGAATCACTTAGTCATTTTGAAAAGAACAGATAGCTTTCATAAAGATAACATATAAATCGAGTGTTAGAGGTGATAAGAAAAGCATCATAGCATTATTACAACCATCCCATTGTTTATTAACTCTGCCATACTATCCTTTTTTTTTAGCAGAAAGTGATGTCTTAACCATTTTACCTTTTTAAAAAAATTTTATTTATTTATTCATGAGAGAGAGAGAGAGGCAGAGGGAGAAGCAGGCTCCATGCCGGAAGCCTGATGTGGGATTTGATTCCAGGACTCCAGGATCACACCCTGGGTCAAAGGCAGGTGCTAAACCGCTGAGCCACCCGGGAATTCCCCCCATTTTACCTTTTAATATGATAGTCTGTTATTTATATGTAGATGCTTTTAGAGTGCTTCTGTTATACTTTAATAAATTGGATTAGGTTTTAGGGTGATGGAAAATATCTCATTTCAAACAGGGGGAAAGCAGCTCCTAGTTAGCATTTGCACTTAGAAAGTCTCATTTGAGGAATGTATTACTGATGTTACAGTGGGAAATATCTGTATTACTCAGTAGAAGAAAGGGCTATAAGGATCAAGTGCCTTGTTAAGGCAAGTGTTCTGGACTTATTAACAATTGTTCCCCTCACTCTCATCATGAGTTTTGTGAGAAATTGTACTTTTCCTTTTTCCCATAAAATCATTTTAAAGGTATTTTAAAGTCTGTTATTTGTTTTTAAAAGAGCTATTCTTATTTTTGTATTCTCTTTTGTTTTTAGAAAACAAATTTGGTTATGCTGATACAAGAGAGACCAGATATCAAGAAAAACTGATAAAAGAATCCAAGTAACTTTTGGCCGATTCCAGCAGTTTTATAAAAATACATATAATGTTGTGCTTACATATACATTTGCTATAGTTATAATCTGAAAGCTATAGATGATTTATACATTGAAAAAAGTAAAACATGACTCCTATGTTATTCTTCTGGAGGCAACAGGGTGACAATAATTAAAATATTTCTTGCGACTACGTTACTTTCCATGAGGTTATCCCCTGCCTTCCCTATTAAACTGTCAGCACACGCCGAGTTACTGGTGTTTAGCTCTTGCATCTCATGCAATGCCTAACATATTAAGTACTCAATAATCTTTTATTTGGTTGGATGATTGATTGGACTGTAAATGAACTGATTAGGAACTCTCTAGCTCCTTGATGACCAAATGACTGATTTAATATTCCAAAAATTCTACTTTGTTTAAAAAGATTATATTCTCCTGAGCTTTTATTAAACTCCACAAAAATAACTTAACTCCCATTTTTAGATCTTTGCACTTAATGTTATCTTTGCCCAGACTGTTCATGCCACCCCTGTCCATCTGTCTTGCTCCCTTACTACTTTTTTACCTGATCAATGTCTTCTCTGAGAAGCCTTAACTGGCCACTATATCAAAAATATCACCTGTCACTCATGCTGACCCATGATTTTATTTTTTGAGAGCTACTTAAGAGTATGATGTGTTCTCAGGTATATGTGTATGTATAGTGTATAACACACATTTGTGAAACACATACACACATTTAATTTGTTCTTTGTCTCTCTTGTCTAGAGTTCTTTGTTCTCTTGTCTAGAATGTAAACTCCTTGACAGTAGCAATCGTTTTTGATAACCACTTTCTCCCCATGGTACAGAAGAGTGTAAGACACAGAGGAAATATTCAATTAATATTTGTCAAATAAATGAATAGATGAAGTAAAAAATGGATGATACACTTCATTACCAGAAGCTTCATCATTTCAGTAATATAGGACACATCTGTTTTCAGGGATAAGGCAGGCATTCCTATGAACAACTGCTTGTTAGAAATCATCTAGATATGCTGGATAAATATGACCAACAGGTATCTAATTACATAGCTGGGCTCTCAGGACAATAAGGGAAATCCCCAGGACCATGCAAAAATGAAGAGGAAGCTCGGAATCAGGTGGTACAATGAAGCTGAAACTGTACTATTCGGGTTTTTTTTTTAATTTTTGTCTTAGTATCCAAGACACTTGTACCTCCACAGCTGCGGAAAAAGAAGGAGGTAAGTCCTTGGAGCCTAGGAAGGAATGGAACAGGGAACAGGATAAAGTAGAACAAAAAGACCCCAGACCAAGCCAAGATCTACACCTTTGATAAAAGCATGAATTAGACAGGAATCAACCTCCTAACAAAGGTCAATAAGAAGTAAAATGATCAATCTAGGCTTGGGATCTGGGAAAAAAATTATAAGGTCCTACTGAGATTTCACAACTTCATTCCTACCTTCATTTAGGATATAAGATCCTATTTTTGGTACCCATATAGTCTATAACACTCCATGCCACAAAATTAACTTGAAGAGCCACCTCACAAAGGTAAACACGTTGCCTTTCTAGAAGAAAATGATCTCAAAGAGAGTCCACAGGCTGTCCTCATATAAAGATTCCCTGAATTAAAGCTCAGAACTAAAAGTTATATAGCAGAAAAAGAAACAAGGTACCATAAACAAAGTGAAGAGGTAAGAAAAAGATTTTGATGATCAAGAAATTGTGATATTAATAGCAAGTACAGATGGTCAGATAAACATGCGTAAAATGTTTAAAGAAATAAAAATGACTGAGAAATTTCTGAAGATAATTTTCACATTTTGGAATTACAACGTAAAAATATACAAAATAATATTCTATATTGTTAAGGGATATATACATAGGGTTATAAGAAATGGGAAACATTCTTATAAACACTGAATTCAGGATAATGATACCTCTATGAAGGAAGTAGAAGCAGGGAGAAGAAAGATTTATGTGATACCAGGTAATACTTTGATAGAGGTATGATTTGTATTTTAGGAAAACTGACTTCAAAGGCCAGTATTAATATTTCCCAGTTGATCGGGCATAATTTTCAAATTATCTGTGATATACCTTTTGGAATTGCATCCTGTTATTAAAAAAATTAGATCATAGGCAGAAACATTCAAACTTTCTAAAAGGAGAATTTATTTTTTATTTGAATTCAATTTGCCAACATACAGTGCATCATTAGTTTCAGATGCAGTTTTCAATAATTGCGCAATGACTGTAGCTATCTAACAATTTTTACAATGTCTTTCTTTCTCAGTTGACTGGACACAGTAATGATGTTAGGGGTCTCAGGTATTCAAGGCAGTTACCATATCATTTTGTACACCCTCAATCTCATTCCCACCTTCATTTTAGGACTGTAAGTGATATATAGATAGAAAAAGATGGACAAAGCACAATTGAGTGGCATGATAATGATCCTAAGTAAGATTTATGTAACCTGGAATTGGTCAGAACCTGCAAATCAAATGGGTTCTATTAGAGGTACTTTAATATTTCATACACATTTGACTTGAAGATAGAATGAAAATAAGATTTACTGGATGGCAGATGGGTTAGTATATCAGCTCATGTTGGAACCAAGGTTCTCAAAGATAGCTGTACATAACATTATTTGAGAAAGTTTAAAACATACTGATGCCTGGGCCCCTGCCCTAGAGAATCTGACTGGATTGGTTTGGAGTAGAGCTTGGGCAATGAGATTTGTTAAAAATTTCCCAT
Source organism: Vulpes lagopus (assembly GCF_018345385.1). Taxonomy (NCBI): domain Eukaryota; kingdom Metazoa; phylum Chordata; class Mammalia; order Carnivora; family Canidae; genus Vulpes; species Vulpes lagopus. The sequence goes on from NC_054848.1 coordinate 22,856,013, forward strand.
AAGATTCTAATTTGTAACCAAGAGTTGAGAACTGCTTTCCTTCAGCAAAATGGCATGGAGTTAGCACGTGCATCTCCATGAAACTCTGAGAATGAAGCTGCAATTTCAGAATCAATATAGTACTGTGAGTGGTCAGTGTCAACTGCTCTGATTAGCCTGAAAATAGCTTGAAACCTGTCTGCTATCTCTGCACAAGAATTGCAGGAAGGCTTTCAGAAAGAGGTAAAAGAGTTAGGAATATTGGAAGATTCTTATCCTGTATGTTCAGGGCTCATATATTCAGATATGAGTTTAAGTAACCTTATTTCAGATCTCTGAACATTCTAGGATCCAGTACAGTTTAATACACTCTCTTAACAAGATAATTTTATGCTATGAAAGATAAAATCTTAGGGTAAAAACAAAAAGAACTGAGATTAAAAAGAGAACACATGAAAACAACAGTAGTGTGCTGTGTGTGTGTGTTTACCTTTCCTAAATTAAATAATAAAGACAACAATAAGTTAAATTGCAGTGTCATTAACCAAAACCAAATGAATAACTATCTACACTACAAATTTAGTTTGTCATTGTGTAAAGTCTTTTTTTCTATTTTACCAGAGTAGAAGAAATAATGGAGGTGAGGAGAGACAGGCAGGAAAACTAAAGGAGAGGTGTTTTACCTTTGGAAAAAAGAATCCTCAGTTCTGAATAAGACTTTTTTTGCTATTTTTATCTTTACAGAAGTTAAAACTAAATACCAAATTTGATACAATTTTATACCAGTGCACATTCATTTGCTCAATTAACAACTTTAATTGGAACAAAAGGACCTAATGAATAAAATTATATTGAACTATATGCAAAAATATGCATAATACATTTTATTTTAGGTTTACTGACTTCTGGAAATGCAAGTTCTGTAACTGACAAAACATGATCCCATGTTTATGCTTTTGCCAAAAAAAGGGGAGTGAATATTGTGACATGTATTTAGATCTCTGCTGTCTAATATGGTAACCATCAGTTAGCTACATATGGTTATTTATATTTAACTTCATTATAATTAAATAAAATTTAAAAATCAGTCTGTCATTAGGATTAGCTACATTTCCAGTACTCAATAGCCTCATGTGACTTATGACTATTGTCTTGGACAGCTCAGATATACATCATTTCCATCATCACAGAAAATTGTTGGACGGGATTGAGTAATTCAAACCATCGTAATGCTAGCATTTAACACATTATTCACTGTGTTATTTTAAGGCAAAGTAAGTCAATTTATTTTTGATGCTTATGATAATTGCCTGTTATTGTCTTCTTTGATATGTATAAAATCACTGTATTTCCTTGATAAAACAAATGTAAATATTAGGATTAAAAGTAGACATTTTAATATCAGATAATTATTTTAATTTCAGAAATTGGAGAAGTACAGTGTTTTGAAAACCTAACTTTGACAAGGTAGTGCTAGATACTTTTTAAAAAACATTTATTGGGATCCCTGGGTGGCGCAGCGGTTTGGCGCCTGCCTTTGGCCCAGGGCGCGATCCTGGAGACCCGGGATCGAATCCCACATCAGGCTCCCGGTGCATGGAGCCTGCTTCTCCCTCTGCCTGTGTCTCTGCCTCTCTCTCTCTGTCTCTGTGACTATCATAAATAAATAAAAAATTTAAAAAAAATGAAAAACATTTATTTATTTATTTATTTATTTATTTATTTATTTATTTATTATTTTAGAGAGAGTGCCGAGTGGAGGGAGGAAGGGAGAGGAAGGAGGGAAGAGGGAGAGAGACAATCTTAAGTGGGCTCCATGCCCAAGTGTGGAGCCCAACGTGGGGCTTGATCTCACAACCCTGAGATCATAATCTGAACTGAAACCAAGAGTTAGACTCTTAACTAACTGAGCCACCCAGGTGCCCCAATACTTTTTAAAAACTAAAAATGGCCACTAGCTCCTATTTTTTCTTTTCTCCAATTTCCAAGCCCTTTTGTAATCCTTACCAATGGCTTTGCTCTTTAATTTACAGTGGTTTTTAACAAATGAAATTTCTTTAAAATGCACTGTTTCAATACCTAGTTCTGAGAGTGAATTCCCAAACAAATAAAATTCCTATTGAAAATAAAAATTATAACTACTATGTGGAGTGATTACAATGTGACAGAAATAATCATTGACTATATATTATCCCATTTAATCTTCACAACATTACTTTTATTTTCCTTTAAAAATGACAAAAACTCAAAGACTGAATAACTGATATGAGATCACATAGCCTGCTTTCTCTTAATCCCTCGAGTCTAAATACTATGACATAAAATACTTTTAAAATGGTTTTAAAATGTAGTACAAAATGTGAGCATTAGTTCACTAATTGAAGTATTACAATTTATTTCATTCATTCCTTCAGTAGGATTTATTGAGTATCTACTATATGCTAGTCACTTACTGAGCTCTGGGTGTACAGCTATGAACAAAATGTGGAACCCAGGAAATTTAACAAAAATCCCCTACCCCTGGACAAGCAGAGCAGGACTAATTCCATTTTGTGCTGCACCTGCCACATGACCTGCTTATTGCTTAAGGCGCTGCCTCACCCTAGTCAAGCCGCTGAGCACACCTTTACCGGAAATCGGCTCATAAAAATGTAACCCCGCCTTGTGCCTGCCAAAACTGTGTGCCAATTCTGACCAGAGTGATAGGCCAGTTCAAATGGTCACTATAGGGTAAACTGTGATTCAATTGGCCACCTGTGTGGGGACATGACTGTGCAACTTTCTATGTGTGTTACAATCCCATTGGCCACTGGCCCCTATAAAGCTGCTACACCTCTTAGCCTCGGGGTCCAAGTCCCTGCTCCACTGTGTTGGGTATACTTGGACCCAAGCTTGAGCTTGCAAATAAACCCTCGTGTGTTTGCATCGGTGTCGGCTCCTTGGTGGTTTCTCGGATTCGCAATCTTGGGCGCAACACAAAACAGATGAAATTTCTGCCCTCATGGGCCTGTGGAAACTGAAATTTCAAGGAAAAGAAAGATTAGATCTGTTTAGGCACCTGCAAAAGAACTGAAAACATAAACAAATACCAGCATCTGAGATGCACCAGGTAGTTGCTCAGCCATTTTGTCAATTCCAACAACTTGAGAGCATTTCATTATTCCACCACTTGGTCATGCATCCACAGGGAGGAAGATATATGTAGTTATACAAATGATGAGGATCTGGCCTACCATTATTTCAGAAAAGTGATTAAAAAAATAGAACTATTGAAACCTTGGGGCAAAGAAACAAAATCTAGGACAAAAATCTTGGCCAGTTTAAAGGTTAAAAGAAAACACAAGAATTAAATATTTTCAAATTGCTTACAATTTTTTAAATAATTCTAGATTGTTTTATTCATCTAAATTGATCACAATTACTCTGAAGTAACAATGATAAAAATGATATTTATACATACTTCTAATGTAAGAAAAACAGAGATACAATTGCTGACATGAAGACCAAGTACATGTTCAATTTAGGATGTAAATTTTTTCTAGGAAATTAAGAGCACACTTATATTGATGGGCATTGAATAATATACAGAATTGTTGAATTACTATATTGCATACCTGAAAGTAACATAACATGGTATGTTAGCTATACTGGAATTAAATTAAAACAATTTTTTTTAAAGAATTATCAATAAAAAAAATTGTTTTCTAGGTGACCATACTCTGAAGAATTCTAGACACAATTGCTTTACTTTTGGATTATTTGGAAAAGGGGTTAATCATTTAAAGTAATTTTGTTGCAAGTATGTATTTCTTTAATTTTAAGAATAATAAAAGACACATTCATATAATAGTTGTCAGAATAACTAGATCCTTTGTCTACTTCAATATGGCAATTCTTGTTGGTTCATTTTGTTGTAAAATATTCTGTAAGTCATGAAAGCAAATCCAGGAAGAAGGCAAGAAAATAATACCAACAAAATGAATCACCTTGATTCATATATATATATATGAATACTCCTCCTTGGGGAAATGCATTGCTATAATAAAATACTTTTAAAGACATTACATCTTCACCAGGAATAATTCAAGAATACAGTTATACACTTAGGTGGAAAGTCCATGACATATACTGTAATCTTATATTTTTCTCATCAATTCAAGATCTAAATATTTATGAATAAGGATTTATGCAGCATCTGCTAGTAAATATGTACTTTAATACATTTTTATTCCTCAAAATTTGAAGAAAAATATGAAAAAAATCTTAGGTGACATTTCTGCATAGTAAGATCAATTCATTGACACATTAGTCTATGAAGCAAAGTGACCATGCATTATTAAAGAATTTGGCCACATTCTGTGAGGCTTATGTCTCCTGTGGGTTTAGGTATAAATAATATGATTTATTTTTTCGAATAGTCTGGAAATAAAATTTAAAAGGGTTACTCTTCATTTTAGTAGCTGGAAAGCAGTAATTTCCAGATATTCATTTGTTCCTAAAAAAATATATCATCACATTTTTAAAATGTATCTTATCAAATTAACCCTGCAAAATGCTATGGGAAGAAATTTCTAAAATACATTTATTTACAAAAGAACTCTAACTAGAATTAACAAACACAAATAATCCTAATATCTTTTTTTAGCTAAAATTCAATTAATTAACATAAGATGTATTATTAGTTTCAGAGGTAGCGTTTAGTGATTCATCAGTTGCATACAACACCCAGTGCTCATTACATCAAGTGCCCTCCTTAAATGCTCATCACTCAGTTACCCCATCCCCCACCTACCTCCCCTCCAGCAATCACTCCTAAAATCTTATAAAAACAATCTTATAAAAACAATAATTCTTAGTGAAGAAAGCCATTTTTTGTTTAAACATTCAATTAATATTTTGGCTATGCTAACTAGTAGCTATGTTTTTAAATGAATGCTCATAGATACAAACACATGCTCTGCTTCTATTTGTGAGATTCTTCAAAAAGAATTCCCTAACCTTCACCCTGGACAAAACCAGCTTTCATGCAGTCATATCCACCAATGATTTTTCACTTAGACTAGGACTACTCTTTTCTGAAGCAGCCAGAAATGGGTGACTGGTCAGTTAATCAAAAGAACCCAATACAGAGGAAATAATAAGAGTTACTATAGAACTCTATAGAACTATATATGAACTACATATATATGAGTGTATACTTTAAAATCTTCATTTAACTTAAATATCAATATATTTTAATTTACAGTGCTTCATTTTAACTTTAATATACCTTTTATTTACTTTTCTAATGTGGTGTCAAGACTCTTGTTTTTTTTTTTTCAGTTTGATTTTGCAAATGGATTCACACAGTTATATGTATCATCCACACATTTTAGTTTTAGGGTTTTTGTTATTATTATTAATAAAGTGGAAGCCTAAAGACACTTGGGAAGTACTCTGTGTAAAAAATATTTCTAGAATGTGATTTTCACAATTTTTTACATGTCTCCTCATATTTAAGCAGCTCACAAGTCAAGTGTTAGCAAAAGAATTCAACTTGTTTTATAAACAAAAACCTGTTTTAACACTTAAATGTTTTGTTCCGTTCATATTGAATTAAATCACACAATTAAAACAAGTAAAAATGGCACAACAAACTTGAGAGAATAAAGCATAACCGCCTCTCTGATAATCAAATAACTGGATTAATGGAGATGGATGTTCAAGGGTGTGGTAGAGTAGACTGGTAGCCAGGAGCATCAGGGTGTTCAAGAAGATCTGTCAGTATGTTTTTTGGAGGTATTGAGGATAATTGTTCAACCCAATTAATAATGCATAAAGAGTGCTTAAGATTGTTTGTTGTAATGTACATCAGGCATTCAAGCAAGCATTTAAAAAATAATGGTGTAGGGTGCCTGGGTGGCTCAGTCAGTAAGCCTTCGGACTCAGGTCATGATCCCATTAAGAGTCAGTCAGAGTCAGGCTCCCCGCTCAGTGAGGAGTCTGTTTTTCCCTCTGCCCCTCACCCCACTTGTGCTCTCTTGCGTGAGCTCTCTCTCAAATAAACAAACATTAGTGTATTTAATCCTTATGATGGCATGAGAGCTCTGTGAGACAGACATTATCTCATTTTTAAAAATGAAGAAACTGAGTATTGGTGCAGTTAACTGCTTTACCCAAAGCTTCCCAGTTAATAAATACCAAACTAAAACTTGAACCTTTTTCTAAAAAGTACTGTCTCAAAAAAAAAAATGTACTGCCTCTAATATAGCTTTGATTATACCATATAATGATCAATACTTGTTTCTTGGTGCCTGGTTGGATTGGAATTTGCTAAGGGAAGAACTCGGTGTTTGTTTTTGTTTTTTAAGATTTTATTAATTTATTCATGAGAGACACAGAGAAAGGCAGAGACACAGGCAGAGGGAGAAGCAGGCTCCTCACAGGGAGCCCAATGTGGGACTGGATCCCAGACCCTTGGGATCACGTCCCAAGCCACAGGCAGATGCTCAACTGCTGAGCCACCCAGGCATCCAGAACTCAGTCTTTTTCATTAGTGGATCCCCTGGCTGCCACAAAATAGGTTCCTGGGTTCTCTGGGGAAATATTAACTTATTCAGATAGTAACTTATTTGATTATTGATCTAATTGGGGGATAGTTTTGAGCAAAATAATTAGGTTTTGTCTCTTAGGTTTTTAAAGCCTTTTAACAAAATTTAAGTGTGCAACACATTACTGTTGACTATGGGTGGTAATAAGCAAGATACGGAAAGACGAGTACTACATGATTCCACTTACATGAGTATCAAAAACAGTCAAATTCATAAAATCAAAGACTGAAATGGTTGTTATCAGGGCTGAGGGGAAGAGCACATAGAAACTATTAATCAAGAGGCATAAAGTTTTAGTTTTGTTTCTTACTTTTGAAATCTGGTGCAGTGGAGAATGTTATTTCTTAACATTTTCTACAACTGTCTAAGAATTTGCCATTTTTAATTATTATCTACAAGCTTTATTCAGTTGTTACTTGTATAACATTTATTAAAACCTTAAATCAAAAAAATAAAAATAAAAAAAAACCCTTAAATCAATGGCTTCTTGTATGTAAAATGATTTTTCAGAAAATAAATTTGGCTTATATAATAAAAATGAAAAGTATATAATCTTATCATCTAAAATGATGCTATTATGTCATATAACTTGATTTACTTTCATTGTTCTTCATGAAGCTCAAGTTTTGAGATGAAGATGATGATTAGCAGTTATGAAAGTTTAGTCAATGTAAATTGTACAAAAGTAGTGTATTAAAAAAAAACACTCTAATAGATGGGCTCTACTAATGTTGAGTAGTAAAAAAGGAGATACCATTAATTAGTATTTAATTCTCTTGGGGATGACTGTAAGCAAATTTGAGCATGCAAAACTCAGGGATGTTTTTGCTTTCGCTTAATAAATAGTAGCCAGGGATCCTTGGGTGGTGCAGTGGTTTAGCACCTGCCTTTGGCCCAGGGCACTATCCTAGAGACCCGGGATCGAATCCCACGTCGGGTTCCCAGTGCATGGAGCCTGCTTCTCCCTCTGCCTATGTCTCTGCCTCTCTCTCTTTCTGTGTGTGTGTGACTATCATAAATAAATAAAAATTTAAAAATAAAAAATAAAAATAAATAGTAGCCAACAAAATGTTTTATGTAAGAATTAGCTACTTGCCTTAAACATTGTAGCCAGATTATTATGAAACCAACAAGCTTCTCATAATAGAAACACTTTTTAGCAAAGAGGCAAAAATGGTTCATATAGTATATTCTGTAAGTTTGATGAAGTCCTAGCTTTCTGTCATATTAGAAGCTTTGCCCACCCCCCCCCCCTTTACAAGGAATATTGACTCAACACTGGACAACATCCTGGAAGTAGGACTTAGTTACTCTATCCTCAGTATTAGGCAATCAGAATCCCTCTAACCCAAAAGAAGGATACAGGATAGTTTAGGCCAAGTCTGTGGCATCATCCTCAAGGGTAAAAGCTACAAATCTTGCTAGTTTTTATGTCCAATTTATTTAAGGGTGAAGAGTGTCTTCATACTATTTTAGCCAGTTTATATTAGTTGAAATCTTTTAGTTTCATCAATTACCATCCAATTCTAACAGATGCTTTACTAATTAATAAGCTAGCCACTGACTTAACAAATGGGAAACCCAGTTCTGATATGAAATATGGTGATTAGAAAAACATATGTATATGATCAAAGACAATGTGTTTGTATTCATTACCTCTGAAGGGAATGGTTTCTGCTTTGAAAAAGTGGTTTCTGACTTTCCCTGGAGTGGCCTTTCCTAGTTAGACTGCATAAAGTGCCTAGGCCAAATTACTTTTTTTTAATAAAAGATTTATTTTTTATTTCAGAGAGATACAGAGCGAGCATGAGTTGGGGTAGGGCCAGAGGGAGAAAATCTCAAGCAGACTCTCAGCTGAGTGGAGCCGACTTGGGCTCCATCTCATGACCCCTGAGATCATGACCTGAGCCAAAATCAAGAGTTGGAGGCTTAAACAGATTGAACACCAATAAAAATTAATTTATTTAAAAAAAAAACAGTTGCACCATCTGGGGGGGCCCCTAGGACGTTACTTTTATGCAAATTAAAAATTTTTTACGATGATTAGGAATTAGATTCCTAAGAAATGAAAAATAAGGGATAAATGCAGAGAAAATAAGTTCATTTATATTGTTTTTTGCTTTTTATATAGTTGTATTTTCTTATGTAGACTTAACGCATTAATACATAATATCTCTCACTTAATAATAATTCTCTTAATCTGGGATGAGTTGCATGATGTTTGATGGGTTGCTCTGACTGGAGTGGTGAGGAAGGAGATAGCTGCCATCTATAAAGTTTAATCAATGAAGTCATATTCTGGAGATAATGGGCAGTATATATCTCTGCCACGTCCCTGACAATTTGGCTTATTCAAACCACTACTCTTTTAATATTTGTTCAATTTTTATTTAGAGGACAAGTTGATTGTTGTGTTCAAGGGTCAGAAGAAGGGCAAATCTGCTTGTCAAAAACCCTACTCACTGACATCAGTCAGATCATTGTTCATTGGCTCTGGTCTCTTAGTAAACAATCTAATAATCATGTACTATTACTTTTAGAAGTCCCTTATAGGATGTGGAGAAAAAGGAACCCTTGTACATTGTTAGTGGGAATGTAAATTGGTACAGCCATTATGGAAAACAGTATGGAGGTTTCTTAAAAAATTAAAACTAGAACTAACATATAATTTAGCAATTCCACTTCTGGGTATACATCTAAAGGAAAGAAAATTACTATTGCAATGATAGGTGCACTCTCATGTTCATTGCAGCATTATTCATAGCCAAGATATGAAAACCTAAGAGTCTGTCAAGAGATAAATGGATAAAGAAAATGCAGCACCCACCCACACACACACACATACACACACACAATGGAATATTCAGCCTTAAAAACGGGAAATCCTGCCATTTTTTACAACATAGATAAGCCTGAGAACGTTATGCTAAGTGAAATAAGTCAAACACAGAAAGACAAATACTGCATGACATGATCTCACTTATATGTGGAATCTAAAACAAACAAACAAAAAATGTTGAACTCTTTTTTTTTTTTTTAAATGTTGAACTCTTAATAACAGATAGTACAATGGTAGTTACCAGAGACTAAGGAGTTAGGAAAAGGGGGAGAAATTGATCAAAGGATACAAACTTTCAGTTATAAAATGATTAAGTCCTGGAGACCTAATGTATAATATGGTGACTCTAGTTAATAGTAATATATTGTATACTGGAAATCTGCTAAGATAATAGATATCAAGTGTTCTCACGACAGGAAAAAAAAAGATGACTATATAAGGTGATGAATATGCTAATTAGCTTCATGGTGATAATCAGTGCACAGTATATACATATATCAAAACATCACATTGTACACCTTAAATATATTCAGTTTTTATTTGGCAATCATTCTTCAAAAGAAATGGAAAAAATAAAGATGTTAGAAGAAAGGATGAGAGAAAAAAAAAAAAAAGACCATGCTCCTCCCCCTTTATTTTCCTGATGATCTGGGTTTTAATTTTGTTTTTATTGTGTCTGACAAAATAAAGTGATTTGATGGCTCCTCAATATTAACATTATAACATTATATTAACATTATAACATTAACAAAATAACATTATTTTAATAAAGTAAGCTAAATGTAGGTTTGATGGCTGTTTTTCCTTTTAAAATAATACTGAGCTCACAGCTTGAACTCTCCCATTTGTTCATCTCTCCTGGAGCAAGAACTCAAGCAGCAGCCAGAAGTGGGCCCAGAGCTTCCCCCTGGGTGAATCAATTTAATTCAGTCTGTTCCTGTGCTATCACTCTTCACTAAAGAGTTAACTATAAACAGAGAGAGAGGGAAGGAAAGAAAGAAAGAAAGAAAAGAAAGAAAGAAAAGAAAGAAAGAAAGAAAGAAAGAAAGAAAGAAAGAAAGAAAAGAAGAAGAAAGAAAGAAAGAAGGAAGGAAGGGAAGAAAGAAGGAAGGAAGGAAGGAAAGAGAGAGAAAGAAGAAAAACAGGAAAGAAGAAAAAGGAAAGGAAAGGGAAAAGGAAAAGGAAAAGGAAAAGGAAAAGGAAAGGAAGAAAGAAAGAAGAGAGGCAAGCCACAAAAGAGACTCTTAATTATAGGGAACACACTGCTGGTCACCAGAGGGGAGGTGGGTGGGTGGGGGGGGAATGGAGGAAACAGGTGATGGGGATTAAGGAGGGCACTTGTCCTGATGAGCACTGGTTGTTGTATGGAAGTGTTGAATCACTTTATTGTACACCTGGAACCAATATAACACTGCATATTAACTATACTGAAATTTAAATAAAAACTTTTAAAAATTATGCAAAAAGCACTCTAAATTCAGGTAAGAGCAGATCTTTTTCTATCTACAATGTAATAGTCTTACCCCAAATGGCTTGCGAAAAGAAAACATACCCTGCAACTGCATTCAGTATACATCCAAATAAGAGTTCTGAAAAAGATGTTTTCTCTAATTCTTTATATTTTCATGGTCATTTTAGGTCCCCTTTATAATAGAGTTTTCTGTTGAGCACCTGCATGACTACACTCAACTCAACCCAGCCCCAAATATACAACACGTATAAATATTCATATAGTTTAAATATATATATGTGATTTCTTAGTCAAAGGACATATAATAATAAAATACATACACACAAACCTTTTTTTTCCACACAAACCTTTTTTCTAGAAAAGTTTTAATATGTCTCAGCTCTTATCAATTATTGAGTATTTTGGGGAGTCTTATGGACTTTTTCTTTAATTTGAAATATGACTTTATAAATAACTTGGCCTTTCTTGAGAATGCAAGAATGCTGTGTCATAAGGCTGAAATTACTAATGTGCATGAATACTCCTTTTCTTCTCTTCTTTGAGGTACATGAGAATATTCTATTTTTTCTCCACCTCTTGAAGTTGGGTGTGGCTGTATGACTATTATAGTCAAGGAGTCGTAGGCAGAGTGACATGTGTCATTTCAGGGCATGAGCATTTAATTGTTTATTGTTAAAAAACCCTCCAGGACTGCTCCTCCTCTGTCATGGCAAGTAGGCAAGCACGTGTGAACTTGGAGCCCACATCAGTAAATGTGTCTAGATACCTGCGATTAAAAGAGCTTCCCTACCAGCCTGAGTAGTACATGTAGCATGTGCAAGAAGTTAGTTAAAAATCTTTGTTGTTTCAAACCGAGTTTTAAAAAACAAACAAAAATACCAGCAAAAGCAGTAACAAAAGCAAAACAGAACATGACTGAAGCTGAACTACCTAGTACTTGCCCTTTAATTAAAAAAGGGAAAAAAAGACTTTAAAAAGTCCTTTTTCTAGGGAGAGAGGAATCGCCTAACTATACAATATTATTTTAAAAACCATTTTCTATAGCTGAAATAATTTCTCAATTAAATCAAAGTAGCTAAAAATAAATAAATAAATAAATAAATAAATAAATAAATCAAAGTAGCTAAATGTTAGTAGAATGCTGGTTATTTCACATAGTCATTAAGTAGTTCTTTCTATATATTTAGCAAGCAGTGGCCATTTGAAAGTTCTCTCTTCATAGAAATGAGACAGTGCTAACATATCAAAAGAAAATGACCACAAATATTCTAGGCATGGGTGCAATAATAGAAATATATATTTTGTTGCAGTTCTTTTAACTGTGTCACACTGAGAACTAAATTAAAATTATTTAATTACATTACAAAATTCCTAATCAAGATGTAATATGAGCTACAAAAATTTATATTAAATTTTACCTCATTCATTTATTATATACTTGTATTCTCCTTGATATGTTATTCTTGTTTGTGCTACAATGAATTTTGCAGAAATGCTAAGGTTTATTTTTTTTCCTTAATGTATATCATTAAGATAACATTAATGTGATTTTAAAATCAAACTTGAACCACTGTTGAATATAATAAATTGTTTTTTCTGTCTCCTACCACCTCTTTTTTGTCTATTCTATCTCTGTACTTCAGAGTTCTAGAATTCATCGACTTAGAATCCTTGATTTTCAAATAATCAAGGAAAATTAGTAAAGACTCAAGGGAAGATAAAAAGTGAGTGACTAATACAAATTCCACTTTGTGTACAACTCACTCCAAAATGCTGTCATTATAACTGAAGAAGGTAAAATAATATGACATTTAACCTCTAAGTCAATTAATTTGAAAGAATATTAAAAACACTATTTTGAAGAGATTGATTGAAATTAAATCTTTGGCATAGTATAAGAACAATTAGTAAATGGTTTTAGGTTCCAGAATAATAGTTATCTATATACAAATTATCAGTAGCTGATTGGCTCCAATTAGTCCTTCAGACATCTAAGAAAGACAAAAAAAGACATAAAAAGCTCTTGCTCATTTGCATATTCATAATACCTCAGTGAATCACCAGGACTGGCACTGATGCTGCCTGAATATTAATGCAGAGCCAACAGCTGAGCTGAAGGGCAAAGCAATATATAGAAACAAACTGCAATTTCCCTGTAGATTTCACAATTTAACTTAATGGTGGACAGCTTTTTAAACCATTTATTATTATTATTATTATTATTTCACCTATTATCACAAAATTCTTCCCCATTTTTTAGAGCATCGAATTAGATCAGTGCAGGATTACAGTCCATCTTTTATTTGTATTTTAAACCAGATTCGATTGTGCAGTTTTCTTTTACACTATAACCCACAAACTACTCCAGTTTATGTGCTAAATATCTACCCAAAAAGAGGAATCCAAGTTGTACCCTGCATTACGCTGAAGGGCATTCTATTTTTATATGCTTTTAAAAGCTTCAAATTTGTGAGCAGTTAAAAGTTCGGATAGTTAAGCACCTCTGCCTTCAATTTTTCTCCTTATCCTGCCCTTTAATTCCTTGTAAAAACCTCTGTCTCCTGACCCCACTCTCTGTCACAGCTCAAATGGATATTTCTGCCTTGGCTTCTGCAGAGAGCCACAGATTGAGGCTTCCGGAAGAAATGCTCCAATTCCTTCCATGAGATGCAGCAGAATATTTGTGGAAGAATATGTAGGAGGGAGATATGTATTTGAAGTTTGCATGTGTGATGTATTTGTAGCATCGCCATTACATTTATATATCTGTGATCACAAGATTGTTTAATATAGGACTCTATTTTCCTTGGAGAAGTGGCAGATTAGACAAAACTCTCCCCAGCATTTGCATTTCCTTTTCCTGAAGAAGGTGCTGTCTGCCAACAGCAGTTTCAGAAAACAAACAGGAGTAGATAAAACAGTTTCTCTCTAAAAACCACCTCAGGTTTGGAAAATAGAGTTCTGTACCTTACTGATTATCATACTGCTTGCCTTATTTATTTTTTATTGGGCTTTATTTTAAATGATAGTAAACAATAATCACAGCAATAGCTAATCTTTATTGATCATACACTGTATCAGTCAATTCTTGCTGCATAACAAACTACCTCTAAAATCAGTGGCTTCAAGCAATAAATTATTATTGCTTGTGTGTCTATGGGATGTCCGGGATTTGGCTGATCTGGCGGGTTAGGCTCAGCATGCATCTCTGTTTCAGGCTGTGGCAGCCAGCATGGCCCTACTTTTCACTGCAGGTCTGTGAGTTGGCTAGAGTGACTGTCTTAATCCTCATTAGACCTACTGGCTAACCAGATAGTACTCTATCTATACATGGGTTAGGAGAGGCCCAAGGGCACAAGCAGAACATGTGAGCCTTCAAAGCTTGCACTAAGATCCAGAACACTCACTTCCTCTTTATTTTTTATTCTTTTGATCAAATTCAAGCATCAGGAAAATATATTTTTTCCTTTAGTGGGAGAGACTGAAAAGTCACACAATGAAAGGAGGGGCAAAAAACTTAACCCAATAATGCAACCTACTACCCACACGATGGGCCAGCCTCCTTTGTTAGCATGTTACATAACATCATCTCATTTAATTTTCAGAGCAATACCATGTATTATTATCATTATTTTACAAATAAGAAGTTGAGGTTCAGAATGATTAACTTGTGTAGGACCACACTGCTAGGAAATGATAAAGCAATGACTGACATCTAAGCAGATTTTAAACACTACAATTTTCTCAAATGTTCTATTCTACCTGGTTTCAAAGAATATTTCTATATTTAGTATAAAGATTATAAAGATATGGGATATAATATTCAGTCATCATTATAATGATAATGACTAAGGATAGAACATAAAAATTCTGCTGGGATGATACTATTCATTTCTAAGTCAGTCTTAAAATTCATTTATACATGAGACAGAATAAAGATAATATCCTCAGCAGGGAAGAACCACAGGCAAATTAATAAATTTACATTTATAGTTCTTCTGTGATCAATAATTATTTCTTAACACAAGAAAGACCCTCTTCTTTGACAATAAATACCACATATAAAAATTATAACTGGATCTATTTTATCAAAAAATGTGTACCACATAAGTATAGTTTTGTAGATTCAAATACCATTAATCGGGATCCCTGGGTGGCGCAGCGGTTTGGCGCCTGCCTTTGGCCCAGGGCGCGATCCTGGAGACCCGGGATCGAATCCCACGTCGGGCTCCCGGTGCATGGAGCCTGCTTCTCCCTCCGCCTGTGTCTCTGCCTCTCTCTCTCTCTCTGTGACTATCATAAAAAAAAAAAATACCATTAATCAAAAGCCACAAATGGCTATAATAACCACAGAACTTTAGTGACTGGAAGTTAGCTGTTTTAGTGCCAGCAGAAATATAAGTATACTCCTAATTAAAGTATTTCCTAATTGCCTTCTTGGCAATTAATAACAATGTGGTCCTAGAATATGTCCGTATTTGCACTAGGTTCTTCATTTTGCAGATTTCCATTTTTTATTTAACAACATTTGTTTTCAAAAACCTCAAGAAGTTGGGCACCTGGGTGGCTCAGTGGTTGAGCATCTGCCTTCAGCTCAGATCAAGATTCTTGGGTCCTAGGATCGAGTTCTGTGTCAGGCTCCCCACAGGGAGCCTGCTCCTCCCTCTGCCTATATCTCTGCCTCTCTCTGTGTCTCTCATGAATAAATAAATAAAATCTTTTTAAAAAAACTGAAGGGCAGCCCCAGTGGCTCAGTGGTTTAGCACCGCCTTCGGCCTGGGGCGTGATCCTCGAGTCCCAGAATCAAGTCCCATGTCGGGCTCCCTGCATGGAGCCTGCTTCTCCCTCTGCCTGTGTCTCTGCCTCTCTCTCTCTCTCTCTCTCTCTGTGTGTGTCTTTCATGAATATATAAATAAAATCTTTAAAAAAAATCTGAAGAAGTTTAGTTGAATAAAAAAGTAAATGTGTACCATAGGACTTAATGATAATTCTATATTGTTTGCCTACTAGTCCTCATTGTGTAAAGTTTGGCTTAGTAAATACCGCTAATTATTAACATTCTGGAATAACCATGAAAATAACATGGTAAAATTAAATAAGATGGGCTCTGACATAAATCCAACCTTCATGTCACAAGATTCCTCCCTAAGGTTAAGCCATGCACAAAGAAAAGATGGATTTTATTTGGGAGCAAGATTAGCATTCATAGAATTGGAATACCAATGCCTTGAAATGAAAGTCTATGTGTAGTATGTGAAATAATACATAGACTCCATGACTTAGACACTATTATGTTTTTCAAGATTAATAATTATACTGAATCTCACACTTGGTGTACTTCCCTCACTTCACACTAAAAACATCTCAGAATCTCATTAAATGCACACTAGAAGCTAGAAAGCTGAGAGCATTTCTGTGGGTTTGTTCTGCAGAGGAGAGTGTATGCTATATAATAAATACTCAATAATTTTAAAGAAGCAGTATTATGAGCTTGTACACCAACAGACTGAAACAAAACTGGATTCTTAATAGTTGAATGATCCCAGTCAAGTTATTTAATACTACAAAGCCATATTTTGTTTTGTTTGTATCCACAGACATGGTGATACAATCTATGTCACAAAGTTATTTAGAGGAGGAAATGAAAGCATTTATTTACAATCAAATTTCCCCAACCTTCATCAACTTATGATGACTTAAAATGGAATCACACTATTAATTCAGAATTTAATAATTCTGGTCCCCACCTGCTGAGGTAGAACTTCAGCCCCTACCCCCTAAATTTCTCCCTGTCATATCTGAATGCCTATGAAATGGGCTCATGAGAGGCCCTCTCTCATTTCTCCACCTCAAACCCTTCATTGATGCTCATGGCCTACTTGAGGATCCACTTTCTCCCAGCTGGCCGAAGCTGCCATTTGGCCCTCAGAGAAAGGCTGATACCAAATCCTATGCTGCTATTTCTTGTTCTGATGTTGCAACCTCTTGGAGTACCCAAACAATACTGTGTTCTCTGGAGTCCTCATTGAGTTGAAGCTCCTGTGTATCAATGCACAAGTAGAAGAATCATCCTTGTCTGTCAGCCTGCAGGCTCTCTTTCTCTAAAGTTGAATTACTAAAATAAATAAATAAATAAATAAATAAATAAATAAATAAAGTTCAATTACTTATCAAGTTGCTGAGATAGGGGAAGTCAATATCTGAGTCAGAAACTGTGCTATATATATATATATATATATATATATATATATATATATATAAAATCAGATGAATTATATAGTATATATATAGTCATATATATATAGTCAGATGAATTAATTCACACACACACACACACACACACACACACACACACACCACCTCCTAATCTCCCTAAGTTTCTCTCCTCAAGGTTGGATTTCAGCACACATGAGAAAAGGAAACTCACCTATATCTTGCTGCTAATCATAACCCTTTGCAATGGACTATTTGGAGGAAATAAGACTCTGTACTGCCAGGGGTTTGCACATCTGGTGCCTTGTGGCTCAGCATTAATATAGATTCCATCACCTAGAATGGATCTTTTAAGATTTTTCTGAATATGGGCCCCTTAAGACATCCATTCCCATAGATCACTATTTGGTCTGGGATGAGTTGCTGGCATCAGTAATTTCTAAAGTTCCTGAGAAACTACTAATGTGTAGCTCAAAGTTAAGAATAACTGGTTCAGAAAATCTGATGAAAACCTATTTAATCACATAAAATGTTTATTTGCTTTTGTTTATAATTTTAGTAAAATGTCTGTGAACACCCTGAAATCTAGTTTAAGGATAATTGACTTAGAATCAGTAAATTTGGTTGTTTCTCCAGAAGAGGGAGTAGTCATGGTGGGCAAGCTGCTAGAAGAGTTACTAATAAGGCTTTGTCTTAGAATGAAGCAATAATCAGCTTTATCTAATAGAGTGGACTTTTCTTATTTATCTCTGTTGCCCCAATGTTTCTGGTATTATGTGGTGTTAATGGCAATTAATTAATGTTATTAAAGCCCATATTACCATCAAAATTAAGGAGAATATTTAGATACGATAAATCAGAATGAGAATAATAAGAGATTTGTAAGTACTTCACTTTGGGGAAATAGAAAGTTTCATTGACCAGTAAATTAACACTGAAAAAGAAATCTATCCTAAATCTAGAGAAAAGGTAATAACCATTCCCCATACAAGAGAGGAAAGTATCAGTGACAAATGTTTCACTAATTGTGTGGCAAAAGGGTTAGAGAAATACTGTGAGGGTTTTGAGTAAATAACTACTTCCTAAGATGTCTGGAAATATACATGAGCCTCAGTTTTTGTTAATCTGTAATAAAATCAGGGACGCCTGAGTGGCTCAGCGGTTGAGTGCCTGCCTTTGGCCCAGGGAGTGATCCTGCGGTCCCGGGACTGAGTCCCACATCAGGCTCCCTGCGTGGAGCCTGCTTCTCTCTCTGTTTGTGTCTCTGCCTCTCTGTGTCTATCATGTATAAATAAATTTTAAAAAATCTTTAAAAAAACTGTAATAAAATCAGCAAGAGTGTTTTCTAGCTAAGTCAATGTGGGAAATTAAATTGCAATTAAGACCAGTAATGGGAATGTTTAATTATACCAGAAATAGAATAAATGTTTTCAAATTCTGACAGCTCCAAAATGAAGTGTCAAGTGTAAGAAATATTTAGGACACTTGGAGCTAGATATTATGACCCATTTTGGGGATTTTGACTATTTTTATGATAGGCTGAAGTACAGAAAGGGAAGAAAGATGAAAGGGAAAGGAAAAGAGGAAGAGTGGAAGTGAAGGAGAGGGAAAGTGTGTTTAAGGTCTGTGATTATTTGTCTCTGTAGGGAAGCAGATTTATAAACAATTTTATAAGGAACCCTATGGAGGAATATGAAATAAAATGGTCTTTATAAAATATCAAAACAAAAAAATAGTCTATTGTCAGAAAGAATGGATATATACATATGCAATAAAATGTGGATAATTTTTCAATTTTTTATCAATATTACCATCTAAAGGTAACCACTTTGTTTTTTTTTTTAATTGGAGTTCAATTTGCCAATATATAGCATAACACCCAGTGCTCATCCTGCCAAGTGCCCCCCTCAGTGCCCCTAACCCAGTCACTCCAACCCCCTTCCCACCTCCCCCTTCCACCACCCCTTGATAATTTCCCAGAATTAGGAGTCTCTCACGTTCTGTCACCCTCACTGATATTTTCACTCATTTTCTCTCCTTTCCCTTTATTCCTTTTCACTAATTTTTATATTCCCCAAATGAAAGAGACCATATAATGTTTGTCCTTTTCCGATTGACTTATTTCATTCAGCATAATATCCTCCAGGTCCATCCACGTCGAAGCAAATGGTGGGTATTGTCCTTTCTAATGGCTGAGTAATATTCCATCGTATACATAGATCACAGCTTCTTTATCCATTCATCTTTTGATGGACAACAAGGCTCCTTCCACAGTTTGGCTATTGTGGACATTGCTGCTATAAACATTAGCAGGTGGGGTGCAGGTGTCCCGGCATTTCACTGCATCTGTATCCTTGGGGTAAATCCCCAGCAGTGCAATTGCTGGGTCGGAGGGCAGGTCTATTTTTAACTCTTTGAGGAACCTCCACACAGTTTTCCAGAGTGGCTGCACCAGTTCACATTCCCACCAACAGTGAAGGAGGGTTCCCCTTTCTCCACATCCTCTCCAACATTTGTGGTTTCCTGTCTTGTTCATTTTCCCCATTCTCACTGGTGGGAGGTGGTATCTCACTGTGGCTTTGATTTGTATTTCCCTGATGGCCAGTGATGCAGAGCATTTTCTCATGTGCTTGTTGGCCATGTCTATGTCTTCCTCTGTGAGATTTCTCTTCATGTCTTTTGCCCATTTCATGATTGGGTTGTTTGTTTCTTAGCTGTTGAGTTTAATAAGTTCTTTATAGATCTTGGATACTAGCCCTTTATCTGATAGGTCATTTGCAAATATCTTCTCCCATTCTGTAGGTTGTCTTTTAGTTTTGTTGACTGTTTCTTTTGCTGTGCAGAAGCTTCTTATCTTGATGAAATCCCAATGATTCATTTTTGCTTTTGTTTCTCTTGCCTTCATGGATGTATCTTGCAAGAAGTTGCTGTGGCCAAGTTCAAAAAGGGTGTTGCCTGTGTTCTCCTCTAGGATTTTGATGGAATCTTGTCTCACATTTAGATCTCTCATCCATTTTGAGTTTATCTTTGTGTATGGTGGAAGAGAATGGTCTAGTTTCATTCTTCTGCATGTGGATGTCCAATTTTCCCAGCACCATTTATTGAAGAGACTTGTCTTTTTTTTCCAGTGGATAGTCTTTCCTGCTTTGTCGAATATTAGTTGACCATAAGGTTGAGGGTCCACTTCTGGATTCTCTATTCTGTTCCATTGATCTATGTGTCTGTTTTTGTGCCAGTACCTCACCATCTTGGTGACCACAGCTTTGTAGTACAACCTGAAATCTGGCATTGTGATGCCCCCAGCTATGGTTTTCGTTTTTAAAATTCCCCTGGCTATTCGGGGTTAAAGGTAACCACTTTGAATATATATATACATATATATATGTATATATATATACATATATATATTCATATACACACACATACACATGCATACACTGACACAGTTTGACATTTTCTGCACACGTACATCTTTTCTTTCAATATGATAATGTCCGTTTTAATTCGTAATTTTTTAATTTGATGTATTATTTATATCTTTCATTGCTATTAAATATGTTTCACAGCATCATCTTAAAGGCAGAGTACTATCATGTAGTTGTAGCATTGTCTCATTATCATAGCAGTACCTGAGCAAATATTCTCGTACATATATCTTTGTGTACACATTTGTTATCTAGGGAAATTCCTAGATGTGGAACTGCTGGTTTAAAACAAATGATTTAAACTGTCAGTTCGAAACACTTGTGGTAATATGCCCCCACATCTTACAACATGGTTATATGAATTTATATACTCTCCGAACTGTGTACAAGTTTTAGAGATTACTCCTAACACTGTATTACAGAGAATAAGGAAAGAGAAATTGATCTGATGCATAGAATTTCAGTGTCTTCATGTGTTCCTTATTTGCTTATAATGATCTGAGGCTTCAGATTGGCAAGGGTGTTTTTCCAGTAACAATTGCATTTTTATTTGTCCTTCATCTCCAATTAGAGTCTGAGTTGTTGTGGATAGAGACCATATTTTATTTAGTACTGCTCTTCCAATATAAAATCTACATTCTTAAAAAAAAAACCCTACATTTTTCATGTATTAGGCATTCAAATATTTGTTGAAGGAATATTAGCAGATAGTATATGAAAATAATTCTGGTCACCTCAACTTTCCGGACCTAGGATAGGATAATGGCAATCATATTGGTAGATTGATTTCACCATAAGGTGAAAGTAATGCAATTAAAGCAATATATTTGCTTTAATGAACAAAATTAATTAAAGGTAGGGATTCTCGGGAAATATGTACTATTAAGAAAAAAACATGTATTATGTGTTTAAAATAATTATATAAATAACAAAAGTGAGTGATATCTACTTTCATCAATAATTTTATATTTATTGTGATTTGACTCTAGTGTCCTTTTAAGCAAATATTAAAATTGTGAATGTTTACAAAATATGTATTAAAATTTGCAATAAAAAATCTTCTCTTGAGTATGTAACTTCTGTAGAGCCTCTAACATTTTAGACAATAAGAATAAATACAATTTTTATTTAATAAAGACTTTCAAAAAAAACTGGTTGTTTTATTTTACAACTATTTCTTCTGGAAAGGCCAGAATTATATTTGAATTCATTTGGTTGCTTTAACAGACACTTACTACTTTATAAAATAGTATAAGAAGTAGCTACTTAACCTTACAAATAAACAGCTTATCTGATTTTAGGTCATATCTATCCAGGTAACAGATATCATATTTTTGCTTGGATGGAAAATATTCTACAGTGTGAAAGTGTCAAAACAGTCTGAATAATTTAGATCTTTCTAACTCAGAAAAACCTTACTGGTAACACAGCATATTTGTTTTTCAGTATTATTTTGTAGAATATGCTTTGTGGGCAACTGAAAGATGAAAATCTTTTTTTGAATTCTGGTTTAAAAGATAATCTTATTTTCTAGGCTTCTATGATATGAAGCAAAAATCCTATTCAATTTGTAACAGACATAGTTGTTTTCAGCATGCACCACCTTTTATCTCTACGGTGTATTTTTGCCTTAAATGAATGGCATTTTAGAAAGAATACAAGTCCAATGCTATTTCTTTTCATTGTAACATACTACCCACACAGGAGATGAAAGGGGCTAATTGCTTTCAACAATAAACAGTATAGCCTGTTCTCTACACCACTGCTTCTCAAACTTTAATGTACATATGAATCTACTGGAGAGTCTTGTTAAAATTTAGATCCTGATTCAGTAAGTCTAGCGAAGGCACAATTGCCCAGCAGTTTCCTGATGATACTTCCAGATGCTACTGGTCCAAGGACTACACGTGGAGTAGCCAGCATCAGAGAAAAGACAAATACCATATGATTTCACTCATATGTGGAATTAAAGAAACAAAATAAACAAAGGGGAAAAATAAGAGCGAGAGAGACAAATCCAGAAACAGACTCTTAACTACAGAGAACAAACAATGGTCACCAGAGAAGAAGAGGGTGGGGGGAATGGGTAAAATAGTTGATGGGGACTAAGGAGGGCACTTGCTGTGATGAGCACAGGGTGTCATATGGAAGTGATGAATTACTATATTCTACACCTGAAACTAATATAACATTGTATGTTAACTAACTGGAATTAAAATAAAAACTTTAAAAAAGGTCCATGATGGGGGAATTGGGGAGGAGAGGGGTAATAAAGGAAAGATACAAGGCAACTGAAAAAAAGTTATAACTTTCCCTTGAAAGGTACAGGTATTGGTCTGATGATTTTTATGCTGTGAATCGTTGTTTGTTTGTTTTGTTTTAAATTATTTTATTACTAGGAATAAGCTGGTAAACTATGACTAGATTAAGTTATACATGAGGTTCAGTGAAAGAATGTGTAAGCAAGCCATCTTTTAAAAACCTTGAAAAAATAAACTAATGAACTGAGCAAAAAGAGAGGAACCAAGATTAATTATAAGGGAAAAAATGAGCCCAACAGTAGTTTCAAAGGTCTGTTTTATAATATAAAGGAGAGTCAGGCAGAGAAGGACACAGTACTAGATAGCTTATATGCAGCTCAGCCCTGAGAGAGCAAAGACAACACGGAGCTAGCAAAGTCTAGTTCAGCTAAATCAACTTCTGACAAACTCAAATATTTGGCTAGTAAGTAAGTAGTTGTTTGGAGTTACATTTTTTTTTAATACTGAATAATAATGCAGTTTGAAAAGGAGGATATTAGCTTGTCAAAGTACTTAAAAAATTATTTTTCTTTTTCTGTGAGCATTTTATGGTATGAAAGAGAATTCCCAAGAATTCTTTTCTTGAATAATCATTACTAAATTTGTTAATAAGTTTCGCTTCAAATATTCCTGTTTGGTTTATTTTACATATGAAAGATACAGACTTCTGTGGCACGAATTAGTGCTCCAGAGTATAAAACTGAATTGACAGAAATCAAGATGTTCTTTCACTGAAAAAGAATGGAGTTGCAAGACATATCTTATCAGTTTGGAGTAGTCTTTCTAAAGGTGATGACTGTGGCTCTCAAAGCTTTCAAGTTAAAGAAGTGGTTCCAGTTGGTAAGGCTCCTTCCCAAGCAGAGAAAAAGGTCCTCATCTGTGTGATCAGTCATCGCATTTTTACCGATATAAAAATCACAAGATTACTGGACATGCGGAAAAAAAAATCTTTATTTGGGACAAATAGCTTCCATGAAATACTATCATGAGGAAAAAAAACTACAACTGAATCTTGGATATGTCCTGACAGCTAACATATTGTCAGCCTGTAAGATGCATCCTGTCCTCAGTTTGATCTCCCAAAAGCAGACCCCCAAGATCGGATTTTCATGAAAGTGGTTTATTAGGAAGTCTTTTCAGTGGAAAAACAAATAAGAAAAGGAACAACGAAAAAAATGGTAAGTGAATAGAAAAAAGTGGGGCAGGGAAAAACAAAAGACAAAAAAAAAGTATCAAAGAGAAATATATCAAAGTCCCACAGAGGGTAACTGAATTAGTGTCAAAGTTACTGTCCTTGGGACACGCTGTAGATCACACCTCCAGTTGTCTCAACCAGAGGGCAAAGAAGCTGGAGTATTTATACTCCTGTGACTAGCTGACTAGCCTTTAGTAGTTAAGGACTGTGCCTTGAGGATCATAAATTACCAGGAACTTCTGGCGGTCTCTGTGCAGGTAAAGCAGTTCTGAGGCTTGAAGGAACTTTCCAGACAACACAGGGGCGGGTGCACAGGAGTGAAAGCTTACAAGGAAGCCACGTGCACACAAATAGTCAAAAGGGCAGATAGGACATGAGCAGAACACAGAATATTCTTCCCTTTCCAATTATGCAAAATGAGACCATAAGAGAAATGCTTATTTTAAAAAATTAATATTTGTGTTGTCTTGGTCTATCAAAAGAAGGTGATATTGCTAAATGAAAAAGGGAAAATACATGCATGTGCCAAGTTAGTAAGGGGAACCCTTTACAGTTACTGTTTAACATAATTTTGTTTATCTACAGAGTTTTCTGGTAACAAGTTATCCCTGGTCTTGGACCTTCCCATCCCGAAAGTTATTTGTGTCTCTGTGTCAGAGTTTCTTTCAATGATGAGCTGCATTCAAAGCACTTTACTGTTTTATTTTTTTTTCTTGAAGAATGATTATTTAATAATTAATGATTATTAATTATGTAAGTCTACATCACCTAACCAATATCTCTAAGAAGAAACCAAGAAGCAAGTTTGTTCCTCAATTCCATAACTCTTCCATCTTTGTTTCATAATGGTTTTTACAATTTTGCTGGCTTTATAGCTACCACACTTCCTGAGTTTGGTTTTGTTTCTTTGTCTAATGCTTCTTAACATCTTTCCCAATGTCTTAGACTGTTTCCAAATTGCTTGGTTTAGTCAGGACTTTGACTGCAAGTAACAAACACAGGACTGACCACGCTTGTGCCCGTGTTTATTGGCTAGACTATCTGGGGAAGGTGGAATTTGAGCTGGCCTGAGAGCACTAGAATTAGTAAGCAAAATGCCAATGGGCTTCCCCTCCATCTCTTATCTCTGCCAGTCTCCATCTGCTATATTATCCTCTCCACACAATATCTCCACTTGAAGCAGGATGTTGCTGTAGGCTCTTCTGAGCTTACAGTCTGTTACTGCTGTGACCAGTGCTGAAAGGATTGCTTTCTTTTTCACAGCCCCAGTTTGAAGACTATCTGGGAAGGAATCTACGTTCCCAGCTTAGATCATGTGTTCTTTAGATCAGACACACTGGGGAGAGGGAGGTGTGAGTTTCTGAGATTGCTCAATGTTCTCAGTCATGAGTCCAGAGGTTTCTACTATATTAACATAATCTCAGACACAACCACTTGGCAAACTAATCCAAGTGGGTCAGACTAATTTGGCTCACATCACAATAGCAGAGCAAACTCAACTATTTAGTTACTTTGGAGAATCTCACTAAATCTTATAACATTAAACAATAAATTTTAACCTCCCATTTTTCTTTTTTTTTTTTTAAGATTTAATGTATTTATTCATGAGAGACACACAGAGAGAGGCAGAGACATAGGCAGAGGAAGGAGCAGACTCCTGGCTGGGAGTCCGATGTGGGACTCAATCCCTGGACTCCGGGATCACACCCTGAGCCAAAGGCAGATGCTCAACCATGGAGCCACCCAGGCATCCCAAACTTTCTATTTTTTTTCTGATAACTTTTATGTTTTCACTGAAATCATCCTCATCCTGCCCCAAACACTGCAATGTGTTTCCTATTTACTTACTAAATCCTTAGGTAACATTAAGTAACACTGCATGAGTCTTTAGTCAGAATTATCTACAAGAAATTTCTAGAATGGGATCCCTGGGTGGCGCAGCAGTTTGGCGCCTGCCTTTGGCCCAGGGCGCGATCCTGGATACCCGGGATGGAGTCCCACGTCAGGCTCCCGGTGCATGGAGCCTGCTTCTCCCTCTGCCTGTGTCCTGCCTCTCTCTCTCTCTCTGTGTGTGTGTGACTATCATAAGTAAATAAAAAAAAAAAAGAAATTTCTAGAATGCTTCCAAGTTTAGGCCTCTCTTCTTCTCGTCCATACTCCAGATTTGCAGCCCCAAAGGGGAAACACTCCTGAGTACACAAAAAAGAATCTGTTTCTAAACATTATAATGAACATTTTTATTTACCCAACATCTATTCCGGCTTCCTTTGATTATAGTTTCTCATCCTCAGTGGGGTGAGAACCTACTTTCAATGATACCCACCCTGAGGAAGGAGAACCAAGTGACTACAAGAGGGAATCCAAGGCCCAGAGATATTTCCAAGTCCCTGAAAAGCCATACTTGGTCTTTGCACTTTCTTGAGACTGTGCATTTCTCTTTGCTAAGGCAAATTTTGGCTCTTTTCTGTTACTTCCAAATGAAATAATTCTGAGATAGACAATTACTCAGTAGTGTTATATATTTAGGGTGCATCATTTTCAAAATGTCAGGAACCAAGTTTACTGAAACCTCAAAACTTGTCCATTTTTAGAGCAATGAACCCAGAATGAGGCAGTGAATTTTATGCTATGGTAAAGGAAGATTAGTGAGCTCATAAACTATCTATCTTAAAATAATACTAAAATCTTCAGAATGAAAGTAACTTCCAAAAGGAAAACAAAATTACATATACAATGTTGGAAACTGTCATGACCTAGAAAAAAGCATGTTGAAATATTATATCAAAATAACTTTAACATGTATAAAGATTCCATATTGGGGATCCCTGGGTGGCTCAGTGGTTTAGCGCCTGCCTTCGGCCGAGGGTGTGATCCTAGAGACTTGGGATCGAGTCCCACTTCGGGCTCCCTGCATGGAGTCTGCTTCTCCCTCTGCCTGTGTCTCTGCCTCTCTCTCTCTCTCTCACTCTCTCTCTCTCTGTGTCTCTCATGAATAAATAAATAAATAAATAAATCTTAAAAAATGATTCCATATCACATGGAGTGTTTGCTTTTGCTTGAATTGCTGTAAAATAATCTGTTATTATTGATGTGGAAACATTCTTTGAAAGCTCTAGTGTGTACAGATTAGCTTATCAAAAGTAGTAATGGAACTGAGGCAATGCAAACTACAGGGCCTGGGTTACTTGGGCAATCACTTTTAAAGATTGCCTTGGCTGGGGTTTCTAGCCTATTCTAATTAATTATTCAGTGACATTCACATCATTTTCCCTGGCTTGAGATCAGTAAAAACACAACATCTGCCAAGCAAACCACTCAAGAAGATGAAGAACACTACATTTTCTTAAAGACTCCTAACATTATGTTGGAGCAATTTCATTAGATCTTAGACTTTCATTTTTAAGAAACTACAAATTCAAGTTTTCCCAACTACTACTTATTTGTTGCTTCACAGAAAGGGGAAAGTAGTGCAATGCATTACAACAGGGGAGCCTAAGAAGGATAAATGGATTGAGTACTACTGCCAGTTAATTACTTTGAGAAAATGGCCTTCACCTATAGCAGGAATAAACATGGTTGGCACAAAGATACTTCTGACTAATGCAATCTGAAGACTTGAGGCCAAGACTACTACAGGATAAACCTTTATTTATTCATTTGGTTATTTATTTATTTATTTGGGATTTATTTTTTATTTACTTATTTTAGAGATAGTGCAGAGGGAGAGGGAAAGAATCTCAAGCAGTCTCCCCACTGAGCACAGAGCCCAAGCTGGGTTCAATCTCGGGATATTGAGATCATGATCTGAGCCAAAATCAAGATTGGGGCACTTAACCGATTGAACCACCCAGGTGTCCTCACGGTAAACTTTTATATTTGATAAATAAAATCCCTCAATTTCAGATAAAGTGTAATTCATGGTTATTTCCTCAAAATCTCTCAAGTTGCCTTTCCATGAGTCAAATTTGGATTTCAAATTGGAGTGATAAGAAAAAAAAGTCTCTGCATATTATTTGAATCAGTTATAAAGCTAGCGACTGCTTTTATACTGTTTTAGTTTGAAGAGAATAGAAACTTCTTGTCAGGATATCTTGACTTAACTATACAATTGAGGCCTGTCAAGAATCCCCATAAGCCCCGGAGAAATTTTGGGTAACTTTGTCCTGCCTCCACAGACACACACACACATACTCACTCCATTCCTTTTTTTTTTTTTTTTTTTTTTTGAGATTTTTCATTTACTTATTTGAGAGTGAAAGAAAGCACAAGCAGAGGGAGGGACAGAGGAAGAGGGAGAAGCAGAATCCCTGCTGAGCAGGGAGCCCAACTCTGGGCTCCATCTTAGGACCCTAGGATCATGACCTGAGCTAAAAGCAGACACTTAACCACCTGAGCCACCCAGGCACCCCACACATGGCATTCTTAAAGCAACACAGCTCAGAAGTATTCTCAAATATATCAGTTATATTTATAGGACTATAATTTATTTTCTTGCAAGTTCTAAAGAATCCAAAGATCAACTTGAGCTTCAGATAAGACTTTGGCATAGGAGTAAGATTAGTAATCATAATAATGATGGTGATAGTAGTAATAATAACAATATTTACTTTTACTGAATCCTTTCCATATGTCAAAGACTTCTGAACTACTCTATATGTATGTCAAGTATTTTTCTGAATGCACCACTTGTAATTAATTTATTTTTCATAACTAGCCTTTCAAGAGATACAATATTCTATTTTTATTCCTGTTTTTAAGAAAAGGTAGCTGAGGCATAGTGTTTAAAGGCCTTGCTGAGGACTGTACAACTAGAAAGTAGAAGACTTTAAATATCATCCCACACCCAAAATCACTTATCTTAACTCACAATTTTTTTTCCAAATGTTTCCAAATATGGATGCTTGTTAGAATCAAATTAGTTATTTACTTAATCAGTCTAGCATAGTAGTTAAAAGGATGGGCTTTGAGTCAGACATACTTTCCCACTTAGTATGTTGAGTGACATTCAACAAGTTAACTTCTCTGTGCCCTGGTTTAATAATTTAATTTTCCATAAATTGGAATAAAATGTATTATTATGTAAGAGATTAATTAAAGAATATATATGTGTATATGGGTATGTGTTTGTATGTTTGTATGTGTTTGTGTAACAGCACACTGCTAAGCATTTATTATTTTCAACATATGGTATGCATTTTATTTATTATGTCCTTTCTGCCAATTTCCAGAAGAATGTAAGTTACATTAGTCAAAAATATTAATTATATCAGCTTTATCTGCTGAGGCAAAGTTAGAAAGAATATAATCCAAGAAAACTAGGTTCTTGGGTAGGGAACAGAGGCTGAAGAAATAGAATGTATCATGACTGCCAAAGGAAAGACAAAGACCTAGCAGGAGCACTTCACACACATGGACTTTCTCACATTCAGGCTGAGAAAGCATGCAACCACTGTACAATAATGCCAGTCAGGAAAGACCTTTCTTATTTCCCTTACTGTTTATCTCTACCAATGCTTTGACACTGGCAGCGTTTAAGAAATCTGAGTAGTGCAAATGTTAGGCTATAGAAAGGTTTGAGAAGATTTTTCTACAAAATGAAATGGAAGTCCTAAATAATAATTTGGATTGGATGCTTTCAATTGCAGAATTGAGGCTTTGATTTTGACTTGAACCACAGAACTTTATGCCTCTGAAAAGCTGAGAGATCAAGAAACCTGTCTTTTTTTAACATCCTATGGTAAAAGGACCACCTACACTGAACAGGTTTACGGGCAATGAAGAAGACAAACATGGAATTGCTTTTATGAATATTTCATGTGATTCTTTCTTGTTCCAAATATTATTTTTCGGCCACTTAAAGTCTCAAAATGAAAATGTAGGATCTTGATCTGAAAAAGAGTAACATTTCAGTCAATGAAAAGGTAAGATTTAGAAGATGTAGAAAACTCAGACTATCCAAAACACCCTCCAAAATCCCATTATCTAATCTTTGCCACAGGAAGCAGTCCTCTATCTCTTAGCAGAGGACATTAGCAAGTCCTCATTGTTACTTGCCTAGGTATTAACATCCATATTCAACATGGCCTATGGGGGATGGGGGAAGAGACAGTGAAGTGTAGAGTAAAAATAGTGAAAAGAACCATTCAGTAAAAATATTTTAGGAAGTTTGTTAAAAACATCAATAATTTGTTAAATAATCATGGAAATGAATTGTGACAATGCTAGGCCAAGGAATGTATAATATATCTTTAGATCAGACTGATTATTTTACATGTATTAATTTAGTTAGAGATGTATCCAATGTGCTAGTTGGGCAGATGGCTGAAGTTTTTAGTTTTCTAGGTGACTAATGCAATTGGATGCAATTATGTTAAACATCTTAAATGACATATATAGACAACAGTTAGAGTATTTGTAGAATAGGAATGCTGAGTGGTACTCATACCATGTGACCCATACATCCATCCTCACACTCAAAGAGCCTTGCTTCACCAACGTCTTGAAGAAGATAACAGATGATGACAATACACAAATATTTAAAGAGTGCTTTATTGGCTTTAGGCCAGATTCCTGGTAGGATGAAATGCAATTTTATTGGCTCCAGATTTCCATGGGATCAAAAGGTTGCAGAATGCAGTTAACCACCAGAAACAAAGTGGACATCATTAACACAACAGGCAGCAAAGAAAGTATGGCAATCACCTGTCAAAGGATGCCTTGACTTGCAAGGATCTCTAGTTATGCCTAATTAATCATAAAATACCTTAAGTCTGACTTAATTTGCATAATCAAATGCAGAACAAAATGAAACAAAACTTTAGTCCTGCCTTAAGACAACATGAGAGAGTGTCACATTTTATCATCCTATTTCCATCCTTGAGTTAGTTCCCAAGCCCAGAGCAGTATGGGATACCACTGAAGTCTCTCCCATAATTCCAGGAGTAGTCTCTGTCTCATCCTAGGCTTCCCAAAGTGACTTACACTAATTAATCTGAGTCATTAGGCGCTAAGAAAGTGAAATTCAAATATTTCAGGTACACTTGTAGAAGATATTGATTAAAATTTATTTTTTAAAGATTTTGTTTATCCATGAGAGACACAGAGAGAGAGAGAGAGAGAGAGAGAGAGAGAGAGGCAGAGACACAGGCAGAGGGAGAAGCAGGCTCCATGCAGGGAGCCTGATGTGGGACTCGATTCCGGGACTCCAGGATCATGCCCGGACCGAAGGCAGGTGCTAAACCACTGAGCCCCCCAAGGATCCCTGATTAAAATTTATTTTTGAAGGCACAAATGTCACTGTACTCTGGAGTAGGATCTTTAGTGCTCAGATTTCAAAGGAAGTTTCAATTAAAGTTTAGTTTCATATAGAAGTATATATAAGTTTTTATGCACATATGTATATATGCATAAATGCACAACTACTTATACAATAGCAGAATTTTAACATCAATGCTTTGTTAGCTTAGGAAGTTTCAAGTAGAATCCTTTGAACCTCCTGGTTCCTGCTAAAATAGTGAATATAACATCCCCAGGGGAATGGCAGAGGTTAGAACTACCACGAATAAATCAAAAGAAGCAGAAGTGGTAATTGTCAGCACATCACCATTGTTTCTTCAGTTTGGTCAGCACAGAATGTTTATGGACTTGGAGAAGGATAATAGATTAACATGACCTTAATGAGGCAATGACTCCAAATGTACCTGCTGTTGCAAATGTGTTTTCTTAACTAGAGAAAAGCAGTGTAGTTCTTGGCATTCGGCATTTATCTATTGATTTTTTTTTAAATAATTTTTTTTATTTTTATTTACTTATGATAGTCACAGAGGAGAGAGAGAGAGAGAGAGAGGCAGAGACATAGACAGAGGGAGAAGCAGGCTCCACGCACCGGGAGCCCAACGTGGGATTCGATCCCGGGTCTCCAGGATCGCGCCCTGGGCCAAAGGCAGGCGCTAAACCGCTGCGCCACCCAGGGATCCCTATCTATTGATTTTGTGAATGCATTTTTCTCCATTTCAACAAATGGAGAAAACCAGAAATAGTTTCCATTCACACTGGGACAAGTTTGTCTAGACACTTTCTCTTTTCCAGCTCTCCCTAGGCTTTTTTTCACTGCTTGTCTTCACCTCCTGCCTAAACAAAATGCTGTACTCTTCCTCTAGGAAAAGAAAAAGAGCCAACTACTCTACAAAAGAAAGGTGACATAGTTTATGGGATATTCTTAAAGAGAGGGGTAAAAACAGAACTGTGGATAAGGGTATGCTTCTGGCTCATTCTAAAAGCTCTGTTGACCTTGGAATTGTGGTGTTCAGCTCAGCAAATATGGCTGATCCCTAAATGCCCAAGATGCAGGGGATATCAACATGGATAAAGCAATGCCAGACCTTTACCTGGATAAGGAGCTTCAATTCTGATGAAGGACACAAAGATGTAACTCGATTCATTTCTTGATCCCTCAAGTACTAAGTGTCTACTCTGTGCCAGGAACTATGCTATCTATTAGATAGATAAAGGTTTGAAAAAGGAGGCATGGTGATGCACTACTGAGACTTATTTTCTAAGTAGATAGATTTCAATAAACAACCCAAACAAAAATTGGAAATGTTTCTATGATAAGTTGTTAGGAAAAAGAGAAATGTATTAGTGAGAGCCTATGAAAAGAAGTTTAACCTAATCTTAGAGATGAAGGAGAGCTTCCATATGGTGATGATAACAAATGGCAGGTTCCTAGTTAGAGTGAATATCATTTACCATGTCTCTGTTCTAGGTAGTGATGATTCATTAAAAACCCAAGTACATTCAGCATGATGGGAGATGGGAGAAAGAGGCAGACTTTGTCTGAGGTGAAGCTTAGGAAGTGGGGCTCAGATGATGCATGGCCTTGCCAGCCATATTAAGAATTGTGTTCTTTATCCTAAAAATGTTAAACTGTTGAATACTTTTCAGCAGATGGGTAACATGATTGTGTATGAACTTTCTGACTATACTATATATGTAAGGAGGTAAGATTGGATACAGGTAAACCAGTTAGGAGGCTATTCCAATAATCAAAATGATAATGAGAATTCTGTCTACAGAAATGGTAAATAGGAATAGAAAAAAAATAAGTGGATTTAAGGAGTATATCAGAGTTAAAATCGACAAGACAATTATATGTGAAGAAGAGAGTTATATTAAAGGTAATTTATTT
This sequence comes from Vulpes lagopus, assembly GCF_018345385.1. NCBI lineage: Eukaryota > Metazoa > Chordata > Mammalia > Carnivora > Canidae > Vulpes > Vulpes lagopus. The sequence continues at coordinate 22,889,212 of NC_054848.1, forward strand.
TTTTTAGAGAGATTTTATTTATTTATTCATGAGAGACAAAGAGAGAGAGAGGCAGAAACACAGGAAGAGGGAGAAACTCGATCCCAGGACTCCGGAATCACGTGTGAGCTGAAGGCAGATGCTTAACCACTGAGCCACCCAGGAGCCCCTTAAAGGTGATTTTTTATGGTCTGGTTTATATACCAGCCTGGTTGGTAGTTCTATTCTCTAAGGAAATACCTGCAAAGGACCATATTTTTGGGAAAAGACGAAATATTTTATTTTATTTTTAAGAGTCTATGTCACATGCAAATGAAGAAGGTATATCAAAGGTTTATATTATGGAAGTTCCTCAAAAAATTAAACAGGGAATTACTGTGTGATCCAGCAATTTTACTTCTGAGTGTAACCCAGAAGAACTGAAAGCAGAAACCTTGAACAAATATTTATACACCAATGTTCATAGTAACATTTTTCACAATAGCCAAAAAGTGGAAACAATATAAATGTCCATTGATAGATGAACTGATAAACAAAATGTGTTATATATACATATATAATATTATTAGAATATTATTCAGCCTCAAAAATGAATAAAATTCTTACATGCCACAAAATGGATGGACACTGAAAACACTAGGCTAAGTGAAATAAGACAGGTACAAAAAGACAAATACTGTGTGATTCCACTTATATGAAGTACACAGAATGGGAAAATTCAGAGACAGAAAATAGATTGGTGGTTTCCAGGGGCAAGAAGAAGAAAGTAGTGGGGAGTTATTGTTTAATAGGTCTGGAGTTTCTGTTTGGGAAGATGTAAATAAATTCTGGAGATGGATGGTGATGATGGCTGCACAATAATGTGAATGCACTTAATGCTACTGAACCATACGTTTTAAAATAGTTAAAACAGTAAATTTTATGTCATGTATATTTTGCCACAACCAAAAGATGCATATGAATCTAGAGCTCCAAGTCCTAGGCTAGTGATGTAAATGAAGGAGTCATTGAGGCATCTATGACAATTGAAGCCATGTAAAGTTTCCTGGTTTGAATGTAGGATGGAAAGAAAAGACAGTATATAATTAAATCTGATGAAACCATCCATTAATTCTACACAGAGAAGGATGGTCTTCAAAAGAGACAGAAACAGGATGACTAGAAATTTGAGAGGAAGGCAAAAAGAGAATATCAGAGGAGTTAAGGGAGAAAATGTTTCTAGAAGCCAGTGATCAATACTGTTTTATCAGTATGTAAGTCTCTCATTGTGGAAGGATTCCATTTCTCATGAATCTTAAAGGTTCCTTCTGGGGCTGTACTGCTATATAGTAGTTCATTTTTACTATAAGGCAGAGGTCTCTATAATTCCGATTTGAGCTTTACTCTTGACTTAATATGTCAAAGGAATTCCCTATCAGGCCACAGATGTGGTTTGAAAAACAAATAAAAAGAAGTAATTTGGTGGAATTAGGGGACTCTGAATATATGAATTATATCCTTATGAAAATTATGTCTTTAGAACCTGCTCAGCCACAGTGCCATAAATAAATATTTTCATTTGGTATTCAAGTGCTTCTGAGTATACAAGACTTTATGGCTCGGTGCAACGATTGTATTTGGTTAATCATAGTGGCTGGGGTCAGATATTCCCATGGTTTCCTGGACCAGGAATTCAGCTTCTGTGAACTGATCCACGTGAGCTGTGAGCTGAGAACTGAGAGGTTCTTCTCGAGAAGGGAATAGTTCCATAGTAAAACACGCATAATTCTGCTCCAAAAGTCTTAGATCTTCCTCCATGATTCTTCTTTCAATAGATTACAATAGGCTTGATTGCACATCCCCATCTGCCTCTGACTGTTAAAGCACCACAGCATGTACTGTTTTATAGTGGCCAGTTGACAAAATTACTTGTCCTGTACTTTGGACCAGCTAGAAAGTCCTTCCTCCTTGCTCCAGGACTCCAGGGCTCCACTAAAAATGAGAAGTTTTTGCTTTATCCAGTAAGAGGATCTAATTAGAACAACATAATGTGGTATACTTCTTAAATATCTCTAGAGATTGCTTAAGTATATTTAGTAGCAAGAAAATTAAGATGTATAAACATACCTTTTATTTGGCACCAGATCACTGAGACTCCCTCAAAATTTCCTAGGTAGTAAAAACCTATCCCTCTCAGTCTCTGGTGCCATACTCAGGCATTTAGGACATTGTTTTCTTCCTTTTTCCTAGATCCTATTGCAAGAAGCCATCACTGTAGAGGTTTATCCTGACCTACAGGAAGATGAGTTATTTGAAGTCCCCATGGACTGAACAGTGGCACAGAACTTTAAGAGTGGACATATCTCTATGGCAAGATTATGAAAGTTTATTCCTGCTCTGCAGATCCCAAGATAATAAAACTGATCTACAACGAATGTGGTTGAGTTAGGAAAAATAAACTTCATAAAGTACCAATACCATTGTTGGCAGTCTTGCAGGGTCTTAATAGTAGTGGTAAACTAAGTATAAGGAAGAAAGTTTATGAGAAAAACCCATAATGACACTCTGTAAATCATGTCTTCTCTTTTGCACAGAGGTAAACAATAATGAAAAAAATCTCTTAAATACTGGAAATTGTATTCAATTTTTGTGACTCTTGGTCTTTCTTTTCAATATTTTTTTTCTACTCTTCACAGGCTGTCTACTGTCTACTCCCTTCTCTGTTTTTCTGTCCATCTAATCCCTAGTGTTGAGTTCCTCTCTGAAACAGAGAAGTATCAAAATTCAAGCATTTAGAGTAGTTGAACAATTGGCTAATTGACCTCCCTGCATTATCTCAGCCAAGAATGTGTACTTTAATGCTTTCAATTATAAAGTTCCATAATAGAGGAATTTCAGACATTGCCAAGCAAGTGGAAATACATTTTTAGTTAATACATTTAAAAACTCTTTAGCTATGTAAATAAACTGATTTAGTCAGTTTCAGGTGACTGAATAGCTGGAATCAGAATGTGAAATCTGAATTCTCATTGTCTACCTAGAAACACACCCTGTGGAGGTGAGGTCAGTAAAGTATGGCTGGAGGAGAAGCAACAGCTTCTCTGAGCCAAGTTTATTACGCAAAGATGGGGCCCTGTCTTCAAAATCTATAAATTAACTAGTAATCTTGTACTCAATAGCACTAGCTTTTGTATTTACCAATGAATAAGCGAATCCTTTGTGTAAGTTTAAATGAGAATGACAGAGCTGTCACGGCAAAGGCAGAAACACACACACACACACACACACACACACTCTACACATGTCAGTTAGCAGAAGAAGTAGCTAGCAATGAAGAGCAGAAGGAGGATAGAGTGGTGGCAAAAGTAGAGACAAAAAGTAGGAGTAGAGACAGAATTGTTCTGGCATAATGTTGTATCACTAGATTGTGAAACACTACTTCTCCTCAATGGAGTGACAAGGCAACCTAATCATTAGAGCTGCACCATCCTGAATTACATGGACTGTTCTTTGGAAGGTCCAGTTTAATAATTAAATCCTGTTAACTAAAGCAAACTGAAAAAAAAAATACAGTACATTGATTTCAGTCAGATCAATCCTTTATCATATGGCCTTTCACCATGTAAACAATCTCAGTCATTGGCAATTCACTACACTAAAAGAAGCTATATATTTACCATATGTCATTGAGTTAAAATCCTATAATCATAGCTGAAATGGTTTACCAATTCCCGATCCACATTTTAAGCCTTTACTCTGAATCTTTCTTGAATTTAGTTTTCTTATTTTGTAAGATAAGTGGCTTATCTTATAAAATAAGAAATGATTGCTCGGACTCTAGATATTTTTTAATCTGAAATGCCCAGAGTCTATGATAATATTACAAAAATTAATTTTACTAAATAACTAACATAGAAATCCAAATAATTGTTTCCAGTTATAGAATACCACAACAAAACCACATCGTTTTTGTTTTGTTTTGTTTTAACTTTAAAATGAGACTTGCCAGACCTTAATAATATTTTAATAAGGTCAAATTGCTTCTATGTATAGTAAAAAAATTCTAAGAATTGTCTCTGAATATAGGAATTTCCTACAAAAATAGGGACGGGAAAGGCCAGTATTGAGAAAAATACACAAGAAAGCAAAATACAATAATTTATTTAAAGAGTGTCCAATAAAAATGGATTATTGCCTTTTACTTTAGAATGACTTATTTTATCTGAGAGATCTGCTTAAAATTTTTTCTGTCTTTATTTAATGAGTAAACACCTTGTATTTATCACTAATTTCATTTGTATAATAGAATTTTATTGTTTGTAGTTGTGGATAATAGAGAGTAAATTTCCATGTGACTGAAGATTATGGGTCATTGTGATTCAGGTCAATGGAAGTTCACTATGTTGGCAAAATGAGTATTTTTATATGTTGTTGAAGCTGCCAGGAGTCTTCCCAGAGTCCTTTATTTAAAGGAAGAAGACTATATTTCTCAAGAAAAAAATCCTGTAAAGTTTTATGTACTTTATATTGACTCTTTGTCTTCCTGACATATTTAATAGTTCCTGTTAAAGCCACAAGATATTGGTTGAGAGGCTCTGAGTTGAGCCACTGCTCCATTTGAATAACCTTTAAAGCTTTAGTCTTCACAAACCGGCAGTTATTACAATAAGACCCATCTCACATGTAAGTAACATCTAACAGTTTGTTGTTTGTTCTAAGATCATTATAATCACATATGAGACTTCTTTGACACTAAAGTCTTAAAAAGGACTAATTACTAGCCAAAGATTGAGTCTTTCTATATTTTGTCATCCCAGTTTTAAGCATGCCTGAGATTTTGATTTTATACTGGAAAACCTTTCTTTTTGGACCACACATCAAATGTAAAGGCAATTGGCTTTATCTGTGTTAATTTGCCAGTAGTGTCTGTTGAGAACATCAAATGGCCTTTCCACTGGCAGTCCCTGCTCTCCACCAAGGTGCTCCAGATTATTCATTCAACAGGCATGAAGTGGTGTGTGGCAACTGTGAGAGTCAAACTTTCCAACCAACAAGTTTTGGGAATTGAATAGCATTTGTTCACCATGAATTCAGTTTTAGTTTCACCTTCCTAATTAGGTTTCTATAAACTTCTTAAACTTGTATTTATTATTTCAGGTTTAGTGACATATGCAATAGCAACAAAGCCTTCCAATAATCACTTTATAGATACCCTGTGGCTATTAATGTTCATGCTCTAACCAGCCCCCTTCAAATCCCTATTTTTTTTTTTTTGCACACTTCATTTTCCTTTTCCTTCCAAGCATGAGTACTAGTATGCAACTCTTTTGTCTTCAAGCTACTGGAGCTGCTTTTGCCCACAGATTTTGAAGCATGTGGGAGTTAATGTGCCCAAACCCCAGGATGTCCCTTAACAGGATGGCAAGTGATGCAGAGCATTTTTTCATGTGCTTGTTGGCCATGTGTAGGTCTTCTTCGCTGGTGAAATTTCTGTTCATGTCTTTGCCCATTTTATGACTGGACTGTTTTTTTCTTGGGTGTCGAGTTTAATAAGTTCTTTATAGATTGGATACTAGCCCTTTATCTGATACATCATTTGCAAATATCTTCTCCCATTCTGTAGGTTGTCTTTTAGTTTTGTTGATTGTTTCCTTTGCTGTGCAGAAGCTTTTTATCTTGATGAAGTTCCCATAGTTAATTTTTGCTTTTGTTTCCCTTGCCTTCATAGATGTATCTTGCAAGAAGTTGCTGTGGCCAAGTTCAAGAAGGTTGTTGCCTGTGTTCTCTAGGATTTTGATGAATTCTTGTCTCACATTTAGATCTTTCAACCATTTTGAGTTTGTCTTTGTGTATAGTGTAAGAGAATGGTCTAGTTTCATTCTTCTGCATGTGGCTGTCCAATTATCCCAACAGCATTTGTTGAAGAGACTGTCCTTTTTCCAGTGGATATTCTTTCCTGCTTTGTCAAAGATTAGTTGACCATGGGCAGCCCTGGTGGTCCAGTGGTTTAGCGCAGCCTTCAGCCCAGGATGTGCTCCTGGAGATCCCGGATCGAGTCCCATGTCGGGCTCCCTGCATGGAGCCTGCTTCTCCCTCTGCCTGTGTCTCTGCCTCCCTCTCTCTGTGCCTTTCATGAATAAATAAATAAAATCTTTTAAAAAAAGATTAGTTGACCATAGAGTTGAGGGTCCATTTCTGGGTTCTCTCTTCTGTTCTATTGATCTATGTGTCTGTTTTTGTGCCAGTACCATACTGTCTTAATGATCATAGCTTTATAATACAGCTTGAAGTCAGGCATTGTGATACCCCCAGCTTTGGTTTTCTTTTTCAACATTCCTCTGGCTAGTTGAGGTTTTTTCTGGTTTCATAAAAATCATAAGATTATTTGTTCCAACTCTGTGAAGAAAGTCCATGGTATTTTGATAGGGATTGCATTGAATGTGTAAATTTCTCTGGGTATCATAGACATTTTCACCATATTTTTTCTTCCAATCCATGAGCACATAATGTTTTTTCCATCTCTTTATGTCTTCCTTGATTTCTTTCAGAAGCGTTCTGTAGTTTTTGGGAGTATAGATCCTTTACCTCTTTGGCTAGGTTTATTCCTAGATCTCTTATGGTTTTTGATGCAATTGTAAATGGGACTGATTCCTTAATTTTTTTTCTTCAGTCTCATTGTTCGTGTATAGAAATGCCACTGATTTCTGGGCATTGATTTTGTATCCTGCCACATTACTGAATTGATGTATAAGTTCTAGCAATTTTGGGGTAGAGTCTTTTGGGTTTTCTACGTACAGTTTCATGTCATCTGCAAAGAGGGACAGTTTGACTTCTTCTTTGTCAATTTGAATGCCTTTTATTTCTTTTTGCTGTCTGATTGCTGAGGCTAGGACTTCAAGTACTATGTTGAATAACAATAGTGAGAGTGGACATCCCTGTTGTGTTCCTGATCTTAGGGGAAAGGTTCTCAGTTTTTCCCATTGAGAATGTTATTTGCTGTGGGCTTTTCATAAATGGCTTTTATGATATCCGTAAATTATTATTATTTTTTTTTATCCGTAAATTATTTTGACACACATCCTCATTTCAGAGTCTATGTCTAATTTAAGACACACCTACAACAGAGAGCTCACTGTCATGCCAAATATCTCCTCCTGGTGGCAACACTAAGTATCAGAGTTCCTTGCTTTCACTGCCTGAACTTTTCAATGAATACCTGCTCTATAACGGTACTGAGATTAAAAAAAAAAAAAAAAAAAGCAGTGGCATTATCTCTACCTCAAATAGCTGACAATGCCTAGATCCAGAAGAGAAGAAATAACAACAAATGTGACCACAGGTAAGATCTGCATAGCTATCATTAGAAAACAAGGAAGAAGCAGCATGGGAAGAAGACCAGTTTTCTGAGCATCAGATTCATGGAATCTCATCATTTGAGACAGATCAGACACTTACATGCTCTTTCTCAGTGTCTCATCACCAGAAGAGGCTACAGCAGAATTTTCAATGTATTAAAACTCAATAAATAGTTGCAAATTTGAATTACAAAGACTGGCTTATGCCCACTTAAAATAGGCCCCAGAATAGCAAAAATGAATGAAGTACATGGCTGGACAATAAAAGGAAGGTTGAAACACTAGTCCAGAGACTGCTTGCTAGCAAGTAAAATCCCCTTAAGGTCAGAGCCATAAATATGCTACATTTAGGACATTCAGAATTTAATAGTGAATCCTATTATGTTAGATGGGACTATGCATCATTAATGTAGGTCAAAATTATTAAAAAAGTAATCAATTTCATATGGTTCTAATACAATATTCTATGTGATAGCACATCTTTGATATGAGCTAAATGTACAGAATCGTATAGGTCATCTAGTCTAAGCTATACATCTGAAACAGAGGTAAGAGTCCTTATACTTAATTCTACAGACTTGCTTTCAGCATTTCAGTGATGTAAGCTTACTTGCTTATGAGATTAGTGATCTCTTGTAGGCCTGATTAATTATAAACATTGTAACTTTCATCCATTAATCCTATGTATGATATTGGGAGTTAACAGCTGGATTCCTCTTTAATTTTCTTAAATTACAAAATCATGTTTCTTTAACATCCTTTTTTGATGGGACCCTCTGATCAATCTTCTCTGGAATCAATGTAGCTGATCAGTTTTAGAACAGGAGGTAATTGCCCTATATTATCAGTGTTGTGCACTGAGCTTGTATGTCATGGTATTTTCTTTGCATCTGAGGGTATTCTAAAGCAACCTCATGCTTTCCAGTTGATGCCTCATGAATAAATCAAGGATTTTTGTTTTCCAATTTCTAACTGAAGATAATATAAAAAAATAATCTAGGTAGGAAGACAAAAGTGGTTAGTTAAGTAAGTTTGGTATTACTTCTATCGCTTTTAAGTAAGCAGAATGGGCAAAAGACATGAACAGAAATCTCACAGAGGAAGACAGTGACATGGCCAACAAGCACATGAGAAAATGCTCTGCATCACTTGCCATCAGGGAAATACAAATCAAAACCACAATGAGATACCACCTCACACCAGTGAGAATGGGGAAAATTAACAAGGCAGGAAACAACAAATGTTGGAGAGGATGCGGAGAAAGAGGAACCGTCTTGCACTGTTGGTAGGAATGTGAACTGGTGCAGCCACTCTGCAAAACTGTGTGGAGGTTCCCCAAAGAGTTAAAAATAGATCTGCCCTCCGACCCAGCAATTGCACTGCTGGGGATTTACCCCAAAGATATAGATGCAGTGAAATGCCGGGACACCTGCACCCCAATGTTTATAGCAGCAGTGTCCACAATAGCCAAACTGTGGAAGGAGCCTCGGTGTCCATAGAAAGATGAATGGAAAAAGAAGATGTGGTTTATGTATACAATGGAATATTACTCAGCCATTAGAAACGACAAATACCCACCATTTGCTTCGACGTGGATGGACCTGGAGGGTATTATGCTGAGTGAAATAAGTCAATCGCAGAAGGACAAACATTATATGGTCTCATTCATTTGGAGAATATAAAAAATAGTGAAAGGGAATAAAGGGGAAAGGAGAAAAAGTGAGTGAGAAATATCAGAAAGGGAGACAGAACATGAGAGACTCCTAACTCTGCAAAACGAACAAGGGGTGGTAGAAAGGGAGGTGGGCGGGGGGTGGGGGGTGACTGGGTGACGGACACTGAGGGGGGCACTTGATGGGATGAGCACTGAGTGTTATTCTATATGTTGGCAAATTGAACACCAATAAAAAATAAATAAGTTAATTAATTAATTAATTAAAAGAAACTAAAGTAAACAGAACACTAGGGGCAGGCCACACCAAGAGGATATCTGTCAAGAGTTTGACAATAATTTGGGGTGAAAAATATAAAATAATTTGTGGGTTACAAGACTTTGTCCCACAAGATGATTTCATTCAATGACTATATTAAATAACTATATAAAGGAAATAAGATATAACTGTCATATTTCTTGATCACATCCTCATTTGTAGATTAAAACATACTTAAATAATTAGGGCAAAAACTTGTTTAAGTGGCTTTTTTTTGTTTTTTGTTTGTTTTTGGTTTATTTATTTGGGTGCTAGTGACAGATTCTAAATAAACTCTTTTCCAAAAAGGAAAAAAAAAAAAGAATGAATAAAACTGAATGAGTAAAAATACAGAGATATTCATTCATAACCTCAAAATAGGATAGCAAGAGAAAAATAACTAGACAAAAGTATTAAAAATATTTTCAAGTCAAAAGATAACAAAGAGTCATCTTTAAACTATATCTGCAATATATGTAAGATAAGAATATAAAGTCCACATGATTCTGGAACATGTTAAAAATACAACGATATTAAAGCACTAAGAAATCATTCTTCCTTTACAGAAGTACTTGGCTTTAGTTTCCTAGCTAAAACTCTAATTAGAGTATTAGTTTTAATTTGAGTCTCTGTTTTAATAAAGATTATGAAGAAATTAAAGTATATGCCAAAGAATTTTTTTAAATACTGAAAGAGAGAAATCGAGTTGTATTTAAAGGCTAAAGTTTTTGCCTACTCAAAAAATGTAATAAAAAGAATGAATTAGTTGTTTTTGAATAGAACACTGTTTTGTCTGAAGAACAAATAAAAGGAAAATTTGCTTAAATGAAATAGAGAAAGATTCAGTCATACATGAAGATGAACTTGTTAATTATCTAATTAATGAAGAGTAGAATGGGCTCATCATGTAAGGTTTAGAATAGTTTTTTCATCAATTACATTTACAAATCTAGAACTTCAAGGGAACATATGACCACCCTCTCTCTCTCCTTTTTTTATATCAGGAAATATAAACATAGAAATTAAATTTCTCAATTCACTTCAGCAAATCAGCAAGGACTGGAACTCACAGTTTCTAACTTCTAGGCTAGCTCCATGGCTTTGAATAAGGTACTTAATTAAAACTTTTGTGTATAAGTTTGTTTTGTTTTGTTTTTCATTTGTACATTGGAAATAATAATGTATAACTCAAAAGAAGAATTATGGACATCAAATAAATATTTGGAAAGCACTTTGCATAATGATCATATATAATAACTGCTCAAAAAGTAGGAGGTTGTTTTTGTTGATCACCTTGTACTTTTTCTTCTAAAAACAAAGCATCCAACAATAACAAATGATAATCTCGAACAATCTTATGAGCCATCTTTTATGTAAAAGTCCAGGTCAGGACACTTTAAAATGTCAAAAGTATATAATTTTCCCACAAGGGAAAATGTGCTGTTTTAAATTATGCAAATGAGAAAACTGCTATTAAAATATTAGTATATTTGACATTAACTACCTGAAGATCATTTTCTCATTTTCATTTATTATTTTTTTCAAATCCAAAGACAAGTTTCTATCTTTGAAACCACACTCAAGGTAGGTTTTTTTTAAGTCAGGTTTTATTATCATCTCTACATTACAGATTAATAAACCCAAATCTCGAAGAGGTAAAATATCTTACTACTGTTCTCTCTGATGTGTTCCAGTTTACTCTTGGTGTATGAGGCCCCAAGATGATGATCAGAAAGGGTATGGAAAAACACACTGTTTTGCTGGATTCTAAATTAGCACCCTCTTTTAGGAGTACAATTTGGCCCTACCTAGCCAATTTAAAGGCACACACACTTTGAACAATTTTCCTTTTAAGGATTCATCTAATAAATGTACTCAAAATACATATATAACAGATGTACTCATATACACATAAAGATAGCTGTACAAAAAATATGTTGCCACATTATAGTCTTTATAACCAGCAACTAAAAGTGTATAGTGGAATACCATGTAATTATTAAGAAGAATGGATGGGAGAATATGGGCTGACATGGGACAATATAAATGATTCATTCATTAGTATATTTGGCAAATACTTGAGCTCATACTAAGTTCCTGGCACTAGTTATGCAGCCACGAACAAGACAACATTCCTGCCTTTATAAATTTTACAATGTAGTGAGAAAAGCAGATGTTAAACAGAAAAACAAGCAAATATATAACATATGTCATGTAATGCAATGTAGGGATAAGTGTCATAAAGAAAAAATTTAAAATACATACAAAAAATATATATATTGCTCAGAAAAACAAATAAATAAGCAAAATGCTCTATTATAGTCCTATTTGTGTTAAAAGTACAGGGAATATACATATGTAATTACATATATGCATATATATCTGAGACTTTTTGGGGGAGATGCATAAGACACTGTTGATAGTGGATACTTCTAGAGATAGACTAAGGTACTAAATTATGACAGAAAAATATTAAAATATTAATGTTATTAACTTATAACTTTCTGTGGTATATATAAATTGTGTGCATATGACTTTTTATCATGTGGATATATTATTTTCCCAATAATAAGACAAGATAGATGAGAGCAGGTCAGAAGCCTTGAATACAAGCTATGATCAATAGAATGGTCTTCATGGGTTTGAATATTTATCCGGTTGCAAGTTCAAATGCCACCAGCAATCTTCCAATAATATAAACATGTTAATCAAGCTGGAAAAAAATGTATAGGGAATTATAGGCCACTTGATGACCTGAAGAATGCATGATCTAACCACAGACATTAAAATTTTTTTTCAGACAAATTTAAAAATGTAGAAAGAGATACAAATATTCAATTCTCTGACCTCATCTTACTAGAACTGTCAGTAGTACTTGGCACCCTTGCCCACTAAGGTCCACCCATCAGGTTTTTTAAGATGATCTGGCTGACATGTAAATTACATGGAATTTTTCACTGTTAAAAGAAAAATACTATTTGACAGTCTTTTACTGTAAGCACAATAAAATGCCAGGTTGTTATATTGGTTTACAAAATCCTCTGTGATATGGCCATGCCCACCTCTCTCTTCTCATTTTTTCCACTCTGCCCTTTACTGGTTATCATACAACAAATAGGAGTTTTGCTCTTTTTCTCTCTTGAACCTGCATATTAGCATCCTCTCTGATATAAACTATTTGCAACTCAGTTGAATTGATACAAAAAGTCATTCGATTTAGAACAACTAATATCCCTAAAATATAACTACTTTGAAGTTTTTCTTGACTTAGTTTGGAACTACAAATTGAAAGCATAAAGGCTCATGCCCATTTATATTCCCATGTGTCATCAAGTACCACTGAAATAATCATTTTTTAAAATGAAGGACAAAAACACATTTTCCTGTGCCAAGCAATTTTTTCTGTGTTTCTTTGCACATTTACCTGAAACTTCTTTAGATATATGCACATTTATCATTCTATCTGAATGACATTTAATATATTAAGGAAAAAAGCTTTAAAAATCACATTTAAGATCCAAATCAAATTGTAGCAATTCATTAATTTTATGAATCTAACAAGGTTATACCTCTTTGTAAAGTAGCTGATTTTATACTATAAATTATTTGTATGTTAAAAGGATGTGGATTTTTTTGCTTCATTTACTTCTGGAAACTTATTTTAAGAGAAATATGGCTATGATATTCCAGGTTCCCTAAGCATTTATAGAGTGAATGTAAATCCATGTCAGAAAGAGGGAAAAAAAAGATATAATTGCAATTCACTAAAGTAAAATCAAACTTCAAATTTCTATATAACTCATTAATACATGCTGAAAGTAGAGTATTGGTTGTTGGAATAAAAAGATGTAGTATTTCTATGACAAATAAAAAAATGAATAAGTAATGATATAATCTTTGTTGAGACATCTATTTGTTTCTTTTTCCTGTTTCATTACAATTATAAATGTTATTATTAAGATATTGGGTAAGGGAAATTCCAAGGAATTTGCATGTGATAATCCTCAGAATAAGCTTATGATACAGGTACTATTGTCTTTATTTCACAAATAAGGAAGGTCTCAGGAAATTGTGTCTATCATTTGTCAAAAACAGCATACCAACAAATGACAGAAATTGAACTCATTCTCAGATTGTCAAAATCTAAAACCCATGCTACTATGGGAACAGAGTGAGCAAGGGTAGGTAGTAAGAGAAAGTGAGCGAAATGCTCTTTTTAGACTTGAAACCTAGGAGATTAAAATATGGAGTTGTCACTAGTAGAAATAAGATAATTTTGAAAAAGAGAGGTTTGGATTTGAGTTTGGAGGAACATTAATTCCATTATCAACACGCTGATTGTAGTGAGCTTCTAAACCGAAGATATAGTTAATACAGTTGATATAGTTTAAGAATGTTCAAGTAGCTGGAAATGTAAAAGTAGTGATTTAGAATATCATTCTGGGGGGGGGAGAGGTGTGGTTTATTTTAAGAACTGACATCTTCCAAATATCTTCCAAATAGCATAGCTCTTCTCTTTGGTTTATTTGTATGGACATACCTAGGTTTACCACAAAATTGCTTGTCACTGAAGGTGTTACATTCAGATTTCTGGTTTCTGGGAGATAGATATTTAAAGTTGAACATTAATTTAATATGAATGCTGAGGGGAAAAAGTAACAGCCTGACATAGGGCTTTCAATGGTACTGTGAGAAAGACAAGATACACTTACCTAAAGACATGTAGGATGTGACTTGATTGGCAGCTAAAATGAATCCTTGATGTACCAAGGTGTTCTGTAAGAGGATTTAATGTGTGAGGTGCCTAAAAATATACATTTTCTCAATTTGTTCTTTCTTTTCATTTAAATATATTATTTATAAATATTGTCCAGACTAGATGTTTTAAACAAAAGAGCATGAATGGACCTGAAGAGTCCTTATCACCATGACATAATACAAGAAATGCTGTTTCTGCATGACATTTTTTGGGCATGGTCAGATTCTTAAATGGGTCCATGACCTAAACAGTGAAGAATCAGAGGCACAGAGAAAAGTTTACTTTGGTGAGATATTTTATACCCCTAACCCAGTAGTCTCAACCAGAGGGGATTATATCCTCCAGGGGATATTCGGCAAGTGTCTGTAGACACTCTTCAATTGTTATGACATCAGGAAGGGAAGGGGAGTTCCACTGGCGTTTAGTGAGTGGAGGCCAGGGAGGCTGACTAAACATCCCACATTGTACAGGATAGTCTCCAACAAAAGAATTATCCAGTCTCAAATGTCCATAGTTTTGAGCCTGAGAAACCTTGCTTCATCCTATGCCAGGTCCTAGGATAATATATAAGAGATCGACTCCAATATTGTTATGTAACATATGTACCAATTGTAGGAAACAATTATTTTAACTAGATGATTGATAGCTGTATTTCATGCATGAGTTGTATTATAAGCCATAAATGAGAAACCTATCACTTTACTAGAATCTTCTAGCCCCAAACGACCTTCTCCCTTAAAAAAACAAAAACTAAGATATTTGAGAGAATCTTTTTGAATCTGTTTAAAATACATGGAAATTAAACTTCCATGTGCTTAGTTTCATCAGTAAAACTATAGAACCCATTAATAAATAGCTACAGAAACTTAGCTCTATAAATCAGGAAAGTTATCAAGTGTAGCTACTATTGCATGTCTGTGTCTGAATTAACTAAAAATCAAAGATTGGGGGGGGGGGAGCCAGCTTTTCATAAATTATTCATTTCTTTTTCCCATCTTCATATTAGGATGACTTAGATTTTCACCTAATTTTTAAGTTTTATTTCCTTCTATTCTACCCTAGTTAAGAAATATAATTAAAAAATAATTATTTTTCCGTGTTTGTTATGCTCCTGTTCACACAAAAACTTGTCCTACAAGTTTATCATTATACTTTTAATAATTTCATTTTATGTTTAAATACCTCAATTTAATTATGCTTACATTTGTTTGAAAACTTTAAAAATGTTAACATTTCTCTCAAACTGATCTTTTTGTAAGATAAACTCAAATTTTATTTTATTTTATTTATTTATTTTTTTAATTTTTGTTTATTTATGATAGTCACAGAGAGAGAGAGAGAGGCAGAGACACAGGCAGAGGGAGAAGCAGGCTCCATGCACCGGGAGCCCGACGTGGGATTCGATCCCGGGTCTCCAGGATCGTGCCCTGGGCCAAAGGCAGGCGCTAAACCGCTGCGCCACCCAGGGATCCCCTGATCCCCTCATTTTAAAGAGTCCTTATCACCAAGACATAATACAAGAAATGCTGTTTCTGTATGACATTTTTTGGGCATGGTCAGATTCTTAAATGGGTCCATGACCTAAACAGTGAAGAATCAGAGGCACAGAGAAAAGTTTACTTTTATTTATGATAGTCACACAGAGAGAGAGAGAGAGAGAGAGAGATAGAGGCAGAGACACAGGCAGAGGGAGAAGCAGGCTCCATGCACCGGGAGCCCGACGTGGGATTCGATCCCGGGTCTCCAGGATCGCGCCCCGGGCCAAAGGCAGGCGCCAAACCGCTGCGCCACCCAGGGATCCCTAAACTCAAATTTTAAAATAATATTCTACAGATAACTTTCAGGTATTCAAAGATATAAACTACACTGGCAATAGTCACATACATTATTTCTTGTCATGTATCTATGAGGTTTTAAGCCTCCCATGCTAGCCTTGTTTCTCATTATTATGACAACAGAAACATGACTGTACTTGAAATATAAACATGCCTAGTATAATAACACTTCAGCTACACTGAAGACATTTTTATTCAGGAAGGGCCACCTCACAGAGTTGAATTTTGCCTATACAATGGGTTTTAAATTGCTCTTTTTTTCTCTTTTCCTTCCTCAACCACACATTTGTACAGTACACACAGCAGACAGAAGAGTCTGGAGATGTCATTTTCCAGACATTGCTTTCTGTGCTTTCTGTGTGAGCACATACCCTTTTGAAATCTAAATGGCTTCATGATCTTTCATATTAATAGGTCTCAGTTTCCCCTTGTGAAAATTATTGGTTTATATTTGATAAACTCTAAGGATATCTCTTGCTATAAAATTCTGTGTTTACTTAAGAGCAGACTAAGGGATGACATCACAATTTTGTTTTTTATGAAAATTACTATTATTTTTACAAGTTGGATTTACATAATGCATAAACATTTATTTTATTTTATTGTATTTTTTTATTGGAGTTAGATTTGCCAACATATAGTATAACACCCAGTGTGCATAAAAGTTTAATGCAGAGCAACTTTACTTGCCTATAGAAAACAAAATTATATAAACACATTTTATTTTATTCTATTTTATTTTATTGTCTTTTATTTTATTGTTTTTTATTTTATTTTATTATTATTTGTAAAGGAGATAGAAGTTTATTGAATACACCGTAAGGGGGAGGCAGGCAGAACAGCAGAGGAGAGGCTGTCTGCCCATATAAACTAATTCTAAATTACACAGAAGAGAAAAAGTTTTGATTCATCATTGGAATGGGCTACAGAGAAAAACATTTTGGAGTTATCCGAATGGATAAGAGCTTATGCTTTGAAATCAAACAAATCTGTAATGGAATCAGTCCTATGTCGTTAATTAACTAGGTATCCTTGAGAAGTCCTTTACCTTTTTGAGTGCCAATGTCCTTATGTAAAATATGTGTACAACAGTGCCTACTCCTCAAGATCAAATATGTTTACTGTCTGGCATATAATATAATTGTAGTGAATAACTGAATAACACTTATAAATATTATAACCCTCTCTACAATTAAGACCGTAATCAACATTTATGTCCTCATTAATATAGATATTTTAATGTCTACACGGAAGACTTTATAAAGGAAGCTCTGTAGCTTATTTTCAGTGTACTGGGAAGTATTATTCAAATTTGAAATATTACATTTTAAAATTTACATTTGAATTTGCATGTAAATGTAAGTTTGTAATTCAACATAAGTAGGCTAGTATTGCTATCCAAAATTAAAATGTAGGGCACTGGGTGGCACACTACAACGGACACAGCCAAGACTGGCTCTAGCTGTGGAGCCTTGAACAACAGGTTTCAGCTGCATATTTTTCAATAAAAGATGGTTTAGACTGGCTATCTAAACAGGCCTCTTTCTGTTGTAATTCCATCATCCCTAGTCTTCTTATTTACTATGTGAGAAATAATGTCGGTTTACCAAAATTTATATGAAAATGTTTCCTTCACAATAAGAAATACTTTAAGGCACATAAGCATAGACAAGTTATGAGCAAATAGCTCTCAAGATTTGCTTTACTTTTATTTCTAGTTTTCCAAACAAAAGGCCTCCAGATGATTGATAAGTCACTTCCTGTCAAGTGTAACAGCAAATCTTTCTGAGAGACTGTCAGTGGGTCTGATTCTTGAATCTCTCTTTAAATAGACTTCATAGGCCAGCCTACACAAAGAACACAATGGTAGGGAAGACATTTAGAGTCAAGTTGGGAAGCCTTGCATCCTTTAGAAGTAGTAGCATTTTTTTAGTATAAAATTAATAATATCCCAAAAGATTTCCATAACTACACTGAGAACCTCAATCTGGCATTATCAGTTTGTCAGGTCATGAAGGGTCGAGGAGGGCACCACTGCATATGCTATGAAGAGTTTGAAATATTTTCTTTTAAAAAGTGTATACTATATTCTCTTAACCTGACCTAACCCCTGATACTTGGTTAAAAGCTGAATGGCACTCCTTTTCAGGTAAAAATTTCCATTAAAATAAACAGAGGTCATATCTTGCACTAGTCTGATTGACAGGAAAAGGCCTAGTAAGAACTTTATAGAGGTGAAAAAATAGGCAGTGGTTAAGTTATTAAATAAATGCTAAAGCAAATCTACTTATGTCAACTTTAATATTTGTACTGTGCAACATTTTCCACCATTAATATAATTCTCTCCCTGAAAGCCAGAGGTCTGGATATATGTAGTCTTTATGTTTCCTGATAGCTTTTGGAGTTGAGAAAATTACAGTAATGTTCAATAATGTATGACAAAATTAGATACACACATATTCTATATACTTTTCAGTAAGAGTTCTTAGTGCTCACCTAAATGTTTATACTAACTGCAGATAGTATTTTTCACGAACTTTATAAAACTTGAATTGAAACAGACCAAAAGCAGGTAAATTTTACACTAGTTTACCAATTATTCTGTTTTTTACTTATCCTTTACTAAACATAATTAAATATTAGCTATTAATTTGTCAATTTCCACCAAAAAAAACCTGCTGGAATTTTTACTGGGATTTTATTGAATATTAGATAAATTTTAATGCAATTAGTAGATTATCCATTTTGAGCCTTCCAATCCAGAATTATCCTATATTACTTAATTAAATATTCTAATTTCCTTTTCAATGTTCTCTAGTTTTAATGGTTGTGTCTTACACATCTTTTATTGAATTTAATCCTAAATATATAGTGATTTGGGGCACTACTGTAAATACAACATTTTTTAGATTTTATTTTCTTTCAAGTTTTTACTTAAAGTCCAGTTAGTTAACATACAGTATAATATTAATTTCAGGTATAGAATTTAGTGATGCATTACTTACATACAATACTCAATGCTCATCACAAGTGCCCACCCAAAGGACAGAAAAATACTGATTTGAAGAAATACATGCACACTGATGTTTATAGCAATGTTGTTAACAAAATAGCCAACCTATGGAAAGAGCCCAAATGCCCTTTGACTGATGAATGGTTATAGAAGATGCAGTATGTATATACAAAGGAATATTATTGAGCCATCAAAAATAATGAAATCTTGCCATTTGCAGTGATGTGGATGGAACTAGTGTTATATGCTAAGTGAAATAAGTAAAAGAAAGACAATTACCATATGATTTTACTTATGTGTGAAATTTAATAAATATAATCTCTTAAATGTTATTGTTTGTGTACATTAACTTTCTACCCTGTGATCTTACTAAATTCACTTATGTTTTTTCCTAGTAGTCTTTTGTGGATTCTCCATAATCTTAGGGGAAAGCACTCACTCTTTCACTATTAAGTATGATGTGAACTGCAGGATTTCTGTTTTTTGTAGATGCCCTTTATCAAATTGAGGCAGTTCTATTTCTAGTTTGAGAAGTATTTTTATCATGAACAAATATTTGTCTTTGTAATTTTTCTGTATGTCTTAAAGTGATGAAATTATTTTTCTCCCTTGTTCTTGTAGTGTGTTTTTGAATTACATGAATGAGTTATTTTAATATTAAACAAAACTTGCATTCTGGAGATAAACTCTATTTAGCCATGATATATTATCTTTTTGTATGTTGCTGGAACAGATGTGCTAAAATTTTGTTTAGGATTTTGCATCTAAATTCATAAGGGATATTGATCTGTAGTTTTCTCGTAATATTTTTGTTTGGTGTTGGCATCAGTATAATGCTGGCCTCATAAAATGAATATAAAAAGTGTTCCCTCTCCTTCTATTTTCTGAAAGTGTTTGTAATTGCTATCACGTCTTTCTTTAATGTTGGTTTGGATTCAACAGTGAAACCATCAGAGCCCAGAGTTTTCTTTTGGGGAAGACTGTTAACTTTTTTTTTTTTTTAATGTCTAAAGGATCTGTGGTGATATTCATTTTTGTATTTATGATATTGGTGATTTGCACTGGATCTTTTAAAATTCTTTATCATTGTAGCTACAGGTTGTTAATTTCGTTATTCTTTTCCAAGATCCAGATTTTGACCTTATTATCTCCAACTATTTAATCTATTTTACTATCCTTTGGTTGTTGCATATAAGTTTATTATTTGTTTCTAACAGTTTTGGACTTTTTCTTAGTTTTCTGTCTTCTTGAGATGGAATCTTAGATCAAGGAATGTAAGTAAATTCTAGTTAAATTCTTTACTCATTTTCTTACTAAAAATGTATATGTGGCTATCAAATTTCCTCTAAGCATTGTTGTGTGTGTGTATGTGTGTGCAGCTTACCTACATGTGCTCTCATTATTGATTTCTAATTTAATTCTGTTATGGTTAGAGAATATATTCAGTATGATTTCAATCTATTTGATTTTTATGAGGCTTATTTTATGGCTTACCATAGAGTTTACCTTTGTTAATTTATGTTGCACTTGAAAAAAAATGAGTATCCTGTAACAGTCTAATATAGTGTTCTATAAGTATAAGTTAGGTTACAGTGGTTTTTAGAGTATTGCTCCAAATATCCATGATTCAACTAAATTTTGGCTAGTTATTCTGTTTTTATTTTTTATTGACAAAAGGTATTAAAATACTCTTCCATTAATCTAGAAGTATCTTTTTTTCTCCCTAGTGCTCTCAACTTTTATTTTGAGGCTCTGTAATTAAGAATATACATGTTAATAATTTTTATGTCTTCCTGATAAATTGACCATTTTATCTTTATAAAATGTACTTTTTTAATTTCTAGAAAAAGCTGTGTCTCATATTTTATCTAATATAAATATTATAGTTCCAGATATCCTAGATTTACTCTTTGCATGCTATATCTGTTCCTTTTTATTTAATTTAAATCTGTTTCTTCAAATTTAAGGCATCTCTTATATATATTTTTTTATTACAGTTCAATTTGCCAACATATAGCGTAACACCCAGTGCTCATCCTGCCAAGTGCCCCCCTCAGTGCCCATCACCCAGTCACCCCAACCCCCACCCACTTCCCCTTCATTTCCCAGAGGTAGGTGTCTCTCATTTTTTGTCACAAGGCATCTCTTATAGACAGCATATAATTGGGTCTTACTTTTTACCTTATATCATACTATGTGCTTTTATTTGGAGTATTTAATCCAATGGACATAATTCCATTATTGGGCCTGTTGATTGCCTTTTCCTTTGAAATTGGGCCTAAATTTCCTGGCTCTTTGTGTGTCAGATAATTTTGGATGATATCATGGCCATTGTGAATATCAGATTGTGGACATTCTATATTCTGTTATATTGCTCTACAAAGCACTGATGTGTTTTTTCCTTTGAATAGTTAATTTGATTACATCCAAACTGAAAAGTGCCCTGACTAAAGGGTTAAGTGGCTCAGCCTTCAATTTTATTCTTTTAGCCTTAGCGGGAACCTGTTTCCACTTTGCCCTACATGTGCATGTTTCACAGGTTTGGGTTGAGTTTAAACACAAAATTTAAGATTTTCTTTCTCTGTATCTCTCCTTTCCAGGATTCCTTGCTTGCTTTTCTACCAGAAAAACATCATATTTACTGTAAGAGTTTTAGCTGACCCTATGCTGCCACAACTGCTATAAAAAATACGAATTCACTTTGTGCTGTTCACTTGGTCCAAGTTTTGATCCTCCTTAACAAATATGTTTGTAATTGTGAAGTCCCCAGAGCTCCAGGTATTTTGGCTTGTTTGCTTGCTCTTGTCTAAAGTTCATAACTAGTATTTGGACTGGTATTCATAGTAGGCCCTTACTCCTCCCTACTGGAAACAGAAACCCTTAGTAGAAGCTTTAAAATAGATAATCATCTGTTTCTATAGAGGCAGACTGTGTTTACTTGGAATTTACCAAAGGCATGAGCCTCAGTAAAGTGGATTCTTCAGAAAATGTGCATAAAGAGTTCTGTCTTGGGCAAATTAACAGTAAGATGCCTATTTATGATCTAAGTATATCCAAATTATAGCTGAGGCAGTTAGGTGTCTGGAATTTGAGAATGAGGTCCTAAGTTAGAAACACGGTTTTGGGAATTATCAGTGTATAGAATATATGGTATTTAAATTAATGATACTGGATACAATTATGAAGGGGATAATTGTAGATAAAAGTCTAAGGACTGAATCTTGGCATACTTCGGAGTTCAGGAGCCATAAAATGAGGTACCAGTAAAGGTGACTGAGAAGAGAAAAACTGGTGTACAAGGGAGACAGAACATAGAGACTCCTGACTCCTAACTCTGGGAAACAAACTAGGAGTGGTGGAAGGGGAGGAGGGCGGGGGGTGGGGGTGAATGGGTGACGGGCACTGAGGGGGGCACTTGAGGGGATGAGCACTGGGTGTTATTCTGTATGTTGGCAAAGTGAACACCAATAAAAAATAAATTTATTATAAAAAAAGAGCAGTTTTAAAACATGGTTAAAAGAAACTTCATTGGATTCAAGTGAAAAATGGACAATGAAAAGTGGAAGAGCTAGGATATACACAGGCTTTTTGAGTATATTTTCTATAAGGGGGAATAGAGAAATGGGACAGTCATTGAAGGAGGAAAGTAGCAAGTTACAACAGATATCACCTTTAATGGGAAATATTACAAATTTGTTAATTGGCATAATCTAACCAAGAAGAAAAAATATATTGAGGATGTTGGACATCAGCACATATTTTCTCTAAATAACCAGATGCTAAATATTTCAGACTTTCTGTGCAATGTGGTCTCTGTCACAGCTATTAAGTTCTGTCACTGTAGTACATAAGCAGCCAGAGACAACATGTAAGTGAACAGGCGTAACTGTATTCCAATAAGATTTATTTACTAATAGAGAAAAGGCAGGATTTGGATTGTGGGCCATCGTTTACTGGCCCTGGATGTAGAAAAAAAAACCAGGATAATGTAAACAATTAACTTCTTGAGTAGGCAATCCTTGAAAGGATCCAGTGTAAAAGTATATAGATTATCATTTGATAAAAAACTGGAAACTCATCCAATTTAATCAAATGTAAAGTAGAATATGGGTTCTGATGATAACAGAATGGAAGATCATGGTTGTAAAAGCATGTAGAACTTTTCTGATTGCTTCTATTTTCCCATGTACACAAAAGGTTAGGTCATCCACGTGACCTTAATTAACCATTCCATCTCTGGATTGAACATCTTCAGCTTTATCTCCCCCAATTCCATACACTGCTACCAGTAACATTATCACTACTTTCTCCTTAAAAATGTCTTTTCTCTACCTGTAAAGTTGTTAATCATGAGTATGGCTTTATCAAAATGATAAATGAATACCCTTTTCTCTACATCTAAGCTCTAATTTCCTTTGTATTAGTTTCAATATTAGGCACAGAAATAAATAGTGGCAAACATGGCCACTGGCAAGTAGCTCTAACTTATATCATCGTTAAAGGAAGTGGTTTCAAAAATTAATGCCTTTTTCCTTTTACCTCAAAAATAAGTTTAGGATGGGGATGAGTGGCTTGTTCCAAGGGATGGTGATGGAATACACATATTTCTTGTTTGGGTCCTGTGACCTCTAATTTTTTAACTGATATTAATTAATTGATGTTTTTTTTGGGTACATGCTTCACACATTGCTAATTATGTAGTTTATCATTAATGTATATGCTAAATTTAAATACAAATAGGTGTCAATATCAAAGTACACACCTGTAAATTCTCTTAATCATTGACACCTATTTGTATTTCAATAAAATGACAGTGACTTGGCCATTTCTGGCCTGGAAACCTATTATGCGCCTGATTAGTCAAGAGGAAATATTGATGGTGATCTAGTGACAGTATTTAATGCAATTAAAATGTGAAAACTAAAATTTTCAATTTGTTACCTCCTAGGAAGCAAATTCATTTTATACCAGGGGAAAGACAGGAAAATGCAAAATAATGGCTTTCCATGGGTTTTCCTATAACCCTAATTCTGCTTTTTATTGATTAAATACTTAAAAAGATAGATTGGTCTAACAAATCAAGCTGTTAAAATTATTTTGAACTCTTAATTGTACCAAACCAGATTCTAAATATATGCTAATCCATTGTTTTATTTTCCACTTGAGATTGTTCTAACAGCGTGATTACCACTTCTTTCTCCTAAGTTTATATAGTCTAAGAGGACAAAGAAGTCTACCCAGGAGTTCCTTTCCTAGCCATTTGTTTTCAACTCCAAAGAACTGTTCTCTATGTATGCTTAGTTTAGTAGAGAAATATTTATTTCTATTGTATAAAATGACTGTATTTCAATATCACTAAGATTTAGGAAGTATTTTATTTTGGTAAAGGAGTACATTTTGGGCAGCCAACATCTTTACAGAAGATGCTGTGAACTATGGAGATTGTGAAACTAATAGCAGTGAGGATACATATATTTGAGAAAATCATGTTTTCTGAGAGATTGAATATGTTAACAAATAATTTCCAACCTGCCCATCTCCCCTATTCCTACAAATTTTGAAGTAATTCCAAATGTTGGTGCCCTGCATTCTATTGGGTTTGAGGCCATATTACCACAGTTTTATTGTTAAAAAGCCTTCAGCCACCTTACAAAGCATGTTTAAAGTAGAAAAACAGAAATTTAAAAAAACTTCAAAGGCATATATTTCTGGATACAGACAGAATTTTCTGAAAATAGCTCCTCACCTGCATGTTAGTAGGGACTTAAAATATTTTTACCATGGCACCAATATTTTCCCCCTCCCTAAGTTATGATGCTCCATAACGCCTAAGGAAAATAACATATATGGGTGGAAATGGGAGTCATAAGTAACTAATATCAGATCTATTCTTGGTGAAATTTGGAAAAAGTAATAAAACAATAATAAATTATATCCCTTTCTACCAGGAAGGATAGAAAAATTTTTGCTTTTCTATCACAGAACTTTTCCTCTATTATTGCTGAACATTTTAAAAATCACATATATGTTAAACGTGTTATGTTCCTTCTTTATTGGTATCAGATAAACTGGAATGCCAATAAGTCAGTTACTTCTTATCTTCATTAAGAAATCTCATTAGACTTGCACTGAAACAATTTATTTTATCCTGTTAGGAAGTTGCACTATTCAAGAGGTCCATTAACTCTTTCATGATGTTGTGGAATCAGTGGGGAAATCTCTAATTGCTACAGGCACAGGTGAGTGCCATGAGTACCAAATTATGCATGGCAGCAGCAATTTCCTAAAAGATCCATGATTTCTTAGTGGTTAAAAGCTTTAATGCGCCTCCAGTGAGTGTCTAAGTCATTAAGAAAGAATGATTTAGGCACGGGAAGAATCTAACTAAAATGTAAAACTGTGAGGCCCTAAAAAAAAAACCCAAAACAGCAACAACAACAACAACAACAACAACAACAAAAACAAACTGTGAGGCCCTTACAAATAATAGTATACCCAATAAAGACACTTGAATAGTTGTGTCAGATGCAAGCATTTTTCCCATTAATTCTCATGTTGTGAGATATACAAAGCAACCAAAAAGCACAAAGAGAAATCTTGTCATAAAAATTGGACAAGAACAATCAGAAACAAACCAAAAATCTTTTTATTTATATATTAGCATCTTCTTCACATTTATAAGATCTTCACTTTGGAAGAATTTAAAAGAACCATAGCCTCTATATTATTTGCATTCCTCCCTTTACTATAAGCTCCTTTGGGAAATGTGTCATTCAGTTTTTAAAGTGGGGGGAAACTGAGACTAGATGTATTTCTGTGGCTGTGGGACTTGTAATATTCAATTATTTTATTTTTCTTTAGACTGTATTTATTCTTATAAAAATATAAATAAAAATTTTAAATATTAACTTTTTGTTCCTTAAACAACTATTTCTAAATGTCCAAGTTCTCCTTTTAGTGTCTATTGAAATGCAATTTTTAAATAGTTTCAGTCATAACATACCAGCCATGTATGATTCAAAATACATTTTCAATTCCATCCTTTTCACGAGTGCATAATATTTCATTCAATTGAAATGCTGTAACTTAATCATTTCTCTATTTTGAAATATTCTACTGAGTGCCTGAGTAGCTTAGTCAGTTAAGCATCTGCCTTCGGCTCAGGTCATGATTTCAGGTCCTGGGATCCAGCCCCATGTAGGGATCCCTGCTAAGCAGGGAGCCTGCTTCTCCCTCTGCCTCTGCCCCTCCCCCTGCTCATGCTGTGTGCTCTCTCAGTCAAATGAATAAAATCTTAAAAAACAAGAAATATTCTACTCCCATAAATAATGCTGTAATTAACATCCTCTTTTTCTCTGGCTTCACTGGGAAAATTTACATACAATAAAATCAATCCATATTAAGTGCAGAGTTTGGTAAATTTTGGCAATTGTTTGTATTCGTGTAGCCATCCCCATGAACATGTTATAGAACTTCTAAATCAATCCCCCAAATTCCTTAGTGACTCTTTGCATTTATTCCCCCCATCCTTTGCCCCAAGCAACCACAGCTTTGCTTTATGACACCATAATTTAACCTTTCCTAAATTTTATACAAACAGGATCATACATCACGTAGTCTTCTGTGTCTCACTTTCTAATTTAGTATCATGTTTTTGAGATTCACCCGTGTTATGGTGTATATTAGTATTTTTTCCCTTTTCATTACTGAGTAATATTCCATATTATGGATATACCAAATTTGTTTATTCATTCCCCAGTTATGGGAAACTTGAGTTACTTCTTCCAATTTGGGGATGATATAAATAATGCTACTTTGGAAATGTGTATATAACTCTGTGTTAGTTAGTTTTATGTGTCATCTTGACTGGGCCATGGGATGCCCAGATTTTTGATGAAATGTTATCTTGGGTGTGTCTGTGAAGGTAGTTTTAGATGAGATTGACATTTGAATCAGCAGACTGAGTAAGGCAGATAGGCCTCCCTAATGTGGGTGGCCCTTATGCAATCACATGAAGGCCTTAATATAACAAAAAGCCTGACCCTTTTTCAAGTAAGAGGAAACTCTGCCTGCTTGGCTGTTTGAGCTGGAACATAGACCTCTACCAGCCTTCAGATTCAGATGGAAACATCAGCTTTTCTTGGGTCTCAAGCCTTCCAACTTTCCAACTGAAAACACATAGCATTGGCTTTACTGTATCTCTAGCTTGCTGACTGAAGACATGGGGACTTTTCAGCCTCTGTAATAATCTGAGCCAACTCCTTATAATATCTTTATATAAACACACACACAGACATACACACATTCTAATGGCTCAGTTTCTTTGGAGAACCCTAATTAATACAAAGTCTTTGTATGGACCTATTTTTAAAATTTATCGTGAGTAAATACCTAGATGTGGGATTGCTGGGTCATGAGATGAGAACATATTTAATGCTCATGTTTAAGTGACAAAATGCTTTTTCAAAATGGCAGCACCATTTTGCATCTCCACCAGCAATGTATAAGAAATGTAGTTGCTTCATATGCTTGTCAAAACTTAGTATTTCAGGGTTTTTATTTACTTAGGTCTTAGCAATTCTAGTGTCTGTATTGATTGTGGTTTTAATTTGAATTACTCTGATGACCAGTGATGTTGAGTATCTTTTCATGTGATTACTGGCTATACATGTTATCTTCTTTGGTTAAGTAAATCTTTAAATCTTTTGCCCAGCTACAAAAAAAAAAAAAAAAAAAAAAAAAAAAAAAAAAAAAACAGTTTTCTTAATAGTGAATTAAATTTGTTCTGTATATTTTCTAGATACATGCTTTTTGTCAAATAGAAGACTTCCAAATATCTTTTCCCATTTTGTGGCTAGAGATTTCATTTTCTTAACCATGTCTATCAAAGAACATGAGTTTATTTTGTTTTTTTATTTTCTTTTATGGATAATGCCTTTTTGTCCTGCTTTAGAAACTTTGTCAAAGACAATATGGCAAAAATTTTATCCTATGTTTTCTCCAAGAGGTTTTATATCTTTATCTAATAGGTCTATAATTCTTTTAATGCTAAATTTTGCATATGATATAAAGAGGCAGCTACATATATATTTTTAAACCATACAGATGACCAATTATTCCAGTAACATTTATTAAAAAGAATATCTTTCCCTGATTCAGTTGCCTGAATTTTACCTACAGCAAAAACCAAGTGATCATATATATGTGGATCTATTTCAGAAATCTTCATTTTGTTTAATTAAGCTTGATGTCTTCTATTATGCCAATACCACACTATATTAGTCATTTTAGCATTATATTAAGTCTTGAATCAGATAATGTAAGTTTCTCAACGTCATTCTTTATCACACTGTTTTGACTATTGAAGATTCTATTTTCTTTTCTTTTTTTTTTTTCTATTTTCATATATTGTTGTAATCAACCTATCAATTTTCTAGGATTTTATTGAATCTATAGATCAATCAAATTCAGCAGGCCAATTAAACTCAGCAATGAATGTTTTGCAATTTTTCAGTATTCAGACCTTGCATATCTATATTAAACATATTTCTAAATAGTTTATATTTTCACATGATTTAAGATGGAATTTAAATATTATTTGTTGGGACACGGGCTCAGCAGTTGAGCATCTATCTGCCTTTGGCTTAGGGTGTGATCCCGGGGTCTAGGAATCAAGTCCCACATGGGGTTTCCTGCATGGAGCCTGCTTCTCCTTCTGCCTGTGTCTCTGCCTCTCTCTCTCTATGTCTCTCATGAATAAGTAAACAAAACCTTTAAAAAAATAGATTATTTCTTAAATATGCATTTCCATTTTTTAAAAGATTTTATTTATTTGAGAGAGAGACAGTGAGCATGCACACAAAAGCAGGGAGGGGGAGAGGGAGAAACAGCTCCCGCTGAGCAAGAAGCCCAATGTAGGACTCAATCCCAGAACCCCAAGATCATGACCTGAGCCAAAGGCAGACGCACTGATTGAGGCACCCAGGTGCCCCGAATTTCCATTTTATAGAAATAAAATTAATTTTTGTGTACTGGCCTCGTAAATTGCAACTTTGCTAAATGTACTATTTATAGTAACTTTTTTTCAGTTATTTTCCCAGTTTTCCATGTACATAATTAGATCATCTGCAAATACAGTTTTACTTCTTTATTTCCCAGTCAAAAGGTGTCCCTTTTTTCATCCAATCATTCAGTTTCATGTTTTTGCACTGTCTGGGTCTTCTAGTATAATGTTGAACATAATGGTGGTATTATAGAAGGTAATACTATTGAACAAACTGAACATAGGAGGAGAAGGAAAAGAAGGAAAATTTATAAGCTAATTAATTTTACTGTTGCTCATAATGAGGTACCAACAGATACTTTCTAAAGAGAAAGAAAACTAAGGATATTATGTAAATATATACGTTTAATGGTAACCACTAGAACAAAGTTTTTTTTTTATTCCAAATACTAAGAGGGTCTACAAAACACTAAACATATGTAAATATATACAAGAAGGTATAACTCATCTGTTTTTAAGTCAGACGAATCAGAGAGCAAAAAAAAAAAAATCAGTGAAAGAAATCATTAGCATCCTTAATAAAGACAAAATAAAGATTAAAACACAAGATGAGAAGTAATATAGATAAATAATCAAAGTCCCAAAAGGAATTTAAAAAGTCGTTTACAAACTACTTTAGGTAAGTAGGATTTTATTGAATCCTATGCAAAAAAAAAAAAAAAAAAAAAAATCTAAATGAAATAGATAATTATCTAGAAAAATAAAATCTACCAGAAGTATTACCAGAAGAGAAAGTGGAAATAGATAAATTTCTCTAGAGAACTAGAGAAATTTGTAAATGATATAATACACCCTTCTCTGCAAATACCACTAAGCACAGATAGGTTAGCATGAAATTCTACCAAATCCATAAAGAACATAACATTTGGATAGCAAGTCCCCTATTCAAGAGTATATACCAGAATGAATTCTTAAAATTATTTTCATAAAGCTTAAGTAATATTTTATCCATAAATAGAAAAAAAGGACAAAATGTGAAAACTATGGAGTAAATTCTCATTTATTTTTCACTAATGCATCTCATTGATGCAACTTGACGCAAATTCATATGATTGATTTTTTAAAATGTTGAAAGGGCATTTTTGACTTGATTTAAACCTGTTGCTTGTATTTTTTTAAAGATTTTATTATTTATTCATGAGAGACACAGGGAGAGAGAGAGGCAGAGGCACAGGCAAAGGGAGAAGCAGTCTCCATGCAGGGAGCCCAATGTGGGACTCAATCCCAGGTCTCCAGGATCACTGAGCTGAAGGCGGCGCTAAACCGCTGAGCCACCCAGGCTGCCCAAACCTGTTGCTTTTAAAATGAAACAAAAACACCTTGATAAAATAAGATTCAATAGATATTTCATTAAAATGAACACACAGATATAAATGTATTATTTTTTTTGCACTATCAGTGTCCTCCAGTATAATGTTAAACATATATATAATATATATATATAATATTTTATTTAATTATAATACATTTCAGTTACAATCAGGAAGAGAAAATAATGCTCACCACAACCACTGATATTTAACATTATATAAAATGCATCAGCCAGTGATATTAACAAGGGAAAGAAATTAGAGGTATAACAACGTAAAATGAAAATATGAATGTATTTCAGATGACAGAAGGTAATAAAGTGTTTTCTGCAGTTCCGGGAAAATGATATGAAAATCTACTAGAAACAATGTAACTGAGATATAAAATTAGTATTGAGAAATCAATAGACACCTTCTGCATAAATAAAATCTATTTAATTTAAAAAAACTCTGCTCATTAAAATAGCAACAAAAAATAATATATCTAGAAACAAAATCTAAAATGAAACCTATAGGGATGCCTGGGTGGCTTAGCGGCTGAGCATCTGCCTTCGGCTCCAGTCGTGATCCCGTGCTCAAGGGGTCGAGTCTTATATCGGGCTCTCTGTATGGAGCCTGCTTCTCCCTCTGACTCTGTCTCTGCCTCTCTCTGTGTCTCTCATGAAAAAAATAAATAAAATCTTTAAAAAATGAAAAATTTTAAAAATTAAAAAATGAAACCTATAAGTTTTCTGAAGAACCTATATAGAGTTGAACAAACAGAAAACTGCATTATGCCTTAGCTAAGGAGAATCAATGATAAAAAATGTTTATTCCTCCTTAAGTAAATATGTATATCATAAAATCTACAAGTACCAAATTAATCCTTTCTATCAACAGTGTCATTGCTACTATTGTTTTGTTCTCTAAAATTAAGCAAATATGGTTGAAAATTTATACGGGAAAAGAACCAGTCAAAAGTAGATAGCAAAACATTGTTTAAAAAAGACAACTAAGGGGCACTAGCCAAACAAAATTTAAAGTATATCATAAGATTTTAATAATTGCTGAGGAGGGCACTTGATGGGATGAGCACTGCTGTTATACTACATGTTGGCAAACTGAATTTAAATGAAAAATATTTAAAAAAAGATTTTAATAGTTAAAAGGATGTTATATTTGTATATAGAGACAAGAATGGAATAGGATGGAAAGTTCAAAAATAGAGTGGTATAAATATGGAAATTAGTATGTGATAAAGGTGGATTCTAAAAATCAGTAGGTAAAACTGATTTTTTTAAAATAAATCATTTGGGGTGTCAGGGCAAGATGGCAAAAGACTAGAGTCCCCAAGTCACCTGTCCCCACCAACTTACCTAGATAACTTTCAAATCATCCTGAAAACCTACGAATTCGGTCTGAGATTTAAAGAGAGAACAGCTGGAATGCTACAGTGAGAAGAGTTCGTGCTTCTACCAAGGTAGAAAGACGGAAAAAAATAAAGAAATAAAAAAGCATCCAAGGAGGAGGAACCCCCCGAGGAGCCGGGCTAAGGCCCTACAGCGAGTGCCCCCAGGACAGGAAAGCCCCGTCCGGGAGAAGCAGGAGCTTCACCAATCTTCCCGGACGGAAAGGCGCTCGCAGGGAGTTGGAGCAGGAACCCAGGAGGGCGGGGATGCCCTCAGGCTCTGGGGGGCACTAACAGACACCTGCGCCCCGCGGCCGAGCTCCCTAAAGGGCTGCAGCGCGTGCACGGCCCAGGGTGCTAGGGGACACAGCCCGGGATCTGCCGCTCCCCCCGGGACAGGCAGAGGCGGGGAGGACACAGGACAGCGAGGACGCCACCCCGAGCTGTGCAGATTGGCGCCCCCGCCCCCCCAGCATCCAGGCCCCTGTAGACTGGGAGCTGTGGTAGTTACTGCGGAGCTGACTCCAGAGCTCGGCAGCTGGCCCCCACCAATGTTGTTGTTCCTCCTCGCCTCACCTTGTACCTGGGACTGAGCAAGGGTCTCACAGGATAAACAACTCCCACTAAGCCACGCATGTGGCAGGGGGCTGGCAGCTCCCCCAGGTGCACACACCGGAGAATCAGCACAGCAGGCCCCTCCCCCAGAAGACCAGCTGGAAGGACAGGGGAAAAGCAAGTTATTGACCAAGCAGCACTGGAAAGTTCAAGGGGAAGTCGAGGGATTTACAGTATATAAATCAGAGGATATTTCCCCTTGTTTTTTGTTTTCTGTTTCTTTACCCTCCCTTTTTTTATTTTTTTTTTTCTCTCTGTTTCTCCTTTTTCCAGTAAAACTTGTTTTTGGCCACTCTGCACTGAGCAAAATGACTAGAAGAAAAACTCACCTGAAAAGAATCAGAAACAGTCCTCTTTCCCACAGTTACAAAATGTGGATTACAATTCAGTGTCAGAAAGCCAATTCAGAAGCACAATTATAAAGCTACTGGTGGCTCTCGAAAAAAGCCTAAAGGATTCAAGAGACTTCATGACAGCAGAATTTAGATCTAATCAGGCAGAAATTAAAAATCAATTAAATGAGATGCAATCCAAATTGGAGGTCCAAATGACGAGGGTTAATGAGGTAGAAGAACAAGTGAGTGACATAAAAGACAAGTTGATGGCAAGGAGGGAAACTGAGGAAAAAAGAGAAAAGCAATTAAGATCATGAGGATAGGTTAAGGGAAATAAATGACAGCCTCAGAAGGAAAAATCTACGTTTAATTGGGGTTCCCGAGGGTGCCGAAAGGGACAGAGGTCCAGAATATATTGAACAAATCATAGCTGAGAACTTCCCTAATTTGGGAAGGGAAGCAGGCATTCAGATCCAGGAGATAGAGAGATCCCCCCCCCCTTATATCAATAAAAACTGCTCAACACCTCGACATTTAATAGTGAAACTTGCAAATTCCAAAGATAAGGAGAAGATCCTTAAAGCAGCAAGAGACAAGAAATCTCTAACTTTTATGGGGAGAAGCATTAGGATAACAGCAGACCTCTCCACAGAGACCTGGCAACCAGAAAGGGCTGGCAGGATATATTCAGGGTCCTAAATGAGAAGAACCTGCAGCCAACAATACTTTATCCAGCAAGGCTCTCATTCAGAATAGAAGAAGACATAAAGAGCTTCCAAGATAGGCAGAAACTGAAAGAATATGTGACCAACAACCCGGCTCTCCAAGAAATACTAAGGGGGACTCTGTAATAGAAAGAGGAAGTCCAAGGAAACAATCCACAAAAACAGGGACTGAATAGGGATCATGATGACACTAAATTCATATCTTTCAATAGTAACTCTGAACATGAATGGGCTTAATGACCCCATCAAAAGGCACAGGTTTTCAGACTGGATAAAAAGGCAAGACCCATCAATTTTCTGTTTACAAGAGACTCATTTTAGACATAAGGACACCTACAGTCTGAAAATAAAAGGTTGGATAACCATTTACCATTCAAATGGTCCTCAAAAGAAAGCAGGGGTAGCCATCCTTATATCAGATAAATTAAACTTTATCCCAAAGACTGTAGTAAGAGGTGAAGAGGGACACTATATCATACTTAAAGGATCTATCCAACAAGAGGACCTAACAATCATGAGTATTTATGCCCCTCATGTGGGAGTTGCCAAGCATATCAATCAATTAATAACCAAAGTTAAGACATACTTAGATAAAAATACACTTATACTTGGTGACTTGAATGTAGCACTTTCTACAATCGACAGATATTATGAGCACAACATCTCCAAAGAAACAAGAGCTTTAAATGATACACTGGACCAGATGGATTTCACAGATATTTACAGAACTTTACATCCAAACGCAACTGAATACACATTCTTCTCAAGTGCACATGGGACTTTCTCCAGAATAGACCACATACTGGGTCACAAATCAGCTCTTAACCGATACCAAAAGATTGGGATCGTCCCCTGCATATTTTAAGACCATAATGCTTTGAAATTAGAACTAAATCACAAGAAGAAGTTTGGAAGGATTCCAAGCATGCGGAGGTTAAGGACCATCCTGCTAAAAGATGAAAGGGTCAACCAGGAAATTAGGGAAGAATTAAAAAGATTTATAGAAACTAATGAGAATGAAGATACAACCATTCAAAATCTTTGGGATATGGCAAAAGCAGTCCTGAGGGGAAAATACATCGCAATACAAGCATCCATCCAAAAACTGGAAAGAACTCAAATACAAAAGCTAACCTTGCACCCAAAGGAGCTGGAGAAAAAACAGCAAATAGATCCTACACCCAGCAGAAGTAGAGAGTTAATAAAGATTCGAGCAGAACTCAATGAAATAGAGACCAAAAGAAGTGTGGAAGAGATCAACAAAACCAGGAGTTGGTTCTTTGAAAGCATTAATGAGATAGATAAACCATTAGCCAGCCTTACTAAAAAGAAGAGATGAAAGACTCAATAAAATCATGAATGAAAAAGGAGAGATCACCACCAATACCAAGGAAATACAAAGGATCTTAAAAACTTATTATGAGCAGCTTTATGCCAATAAATTAGGCAATCTAGAAGAAATGGACACATTTCTAGAAAACCACAAACTACCAAAACTGGAACAGGAAGAAACAGAAAACCTGAACAGGCCAATAACCAGGGAGGAAATTGAAGCAGTCATCAAAAACCTCCCAAGACACAAAAGTCCAGGGCCAGATGGCTTCCCAGGGGAATTCTGTCAAACGTTTAAAGAAGAAACCATACCTATTATACTAAAGCTGTTCCGAAAGATAGAAAGGGATGGAATACTTCCAAACTCACTCTATGAGGCCAGCATCACCTTAATTCCAAAACCAGACAAAGACCCCACCAAAAAGGAGAATTATAGACCAATATCCCTGACAAACATGGATGCAAAAATTCTCAACAAGATACTAGCCAATAGGATCCAACAATACATTACGAAGATTATTCACCATGACCAAGTGGGATTTATCCCCGGGATGCAAGGCTGGTTCAACACTCATAAAGCAATCATTGTGATTGATCATATCAGCAAAAGAGAAAACAAGAATCATATGATCCTCTCAATAGATGCAGAGAATGCATTTGGCAAAATACAGCATCCATTCCTGATCAAAAGTCTTGAGAGTGTAGGGATAGAGGGAACACTCCTCAGCATCTTAAAAGCCATCTACGAAAAGCCCACAACAAATATCATTCTCAATGGGGAAACACTGGGAGCCTTTCCCCTAAGATCAGGAACAAGACAGGGATGTCCACTCTCACCACTGCTATTCAGCATAGTACTAGAAGTCCTAGCCTCAGCAATCAGGCAACAAAAGGAAATAAAAGGCATCAAATTGGCAAAGAAGAAGTCAAACTCTCCCTCTTTGAGGATGGCATGATACTGGACATAGAGAACCCAAAAGACTCCACCCCAAGATTGCAAGAACTCATACAGCAATTCGGCAGTGTGACAGGATACAAAATCAATGCCCAGAAGTCAGCAGAATTTCTATACACTAACAATGAGACTGAAGAAAGAGATATTAAGGAGTCAATCCCATTTACAATTGCACCCAAAGGCATAAGATACGTAGGAATAAACCTAACCGAAGAGGTAAAGGATCTATTCCTTAAAAACTACAGAACACTTCTGAAAGAAATTGAGGAAGACACAAAGAGATGGAAAAATATTCCATGCTCATGAATTGGAAGAATTAATATTGTGAAAATGTCAATGCTACCCAGGGCAATTCACTCATTTAATGCTATCCCTATCAAAATACCATGGACTTTCTTCAGAGTGTTTTAACAAATCATCTTAAGATTTGTGTGGAATCAGAAAAGACCCCAAATAGCCAGGGGATTATTAAAAAGAAAACCATAGAGCTGGGGGCATCACAATGCCAGATTTCAGGTTGTACTACAAAGCTGTGGTCATGAAGACAGGGTGGTACTGGCACAAAAACAGACACATACATCAATGGAACAGAATAGAGAATCCAGAAGTGGACCCTCAACTTTATGGTCAACTAATATGCGACAAAGGAGGAAAGACTATCCACTGGAAAAGACAGTCTCTTCAATAAATGGTGCTGGGAAAATTGGACATCCACATGCAGAAGAATGAAACTAGACCACTCTCTTTCACCATACACAAAGATAAACTCAAAACGGATGAAACATCTAAATGTGAGACAAGATTCCATCAAAATCCTAGAGGAGCATACAGGCAACACCCTTTTTGAACTTGGCCACAGCAACTTCCTGCAAGATACATCCATGAAGGCAAGAGAGACAAAAGCAAAAATGAATTATTGGGACTTCATCAAGATAAGAAGCTTCTGCACAGCAAAAGAAACAGTCAACAAAACTAAAAGACAACCTACAGAATGGGAGAAGATATTTGCAAATGACCTATCAGATCAAGGGCTACTATCCAAGATCTATAAAGAACTTCTTAAACTCAACAGCAAAGAAACAATCCAATCATGAAATGGGCAAAAGACATGAACAGAAATTTCACAGAGGAAGACATAGACATGGCCAATAAGCACATGAGAAAATGCTCCGCATCACTGGCCATCGGGAAAATAAAAATCAAAGCCACAGTGAGATACCAACTCACA
Source organism: Vulpes lagopus (assembly GCF_018345385.1). NCBI lineage: Eukaryota > Metazoa > Chordata > Mammalia > Carnivora > Canidae > Vulpes > Vulpes lagopus. Next base: position 22,926,052 of record NC_054848.1, read on the forward strand.
CCAGTGAGAATGGGGAAAATTAAGAAGACAGGAAACAACAACTGTTGGATAGGATGTGGAGAAAGAGGAACCCTCTTACACTGTTGTGGGGAATGTGAACTGGTGCAGCCACTCTGGAAAACTGTGTGGAGGTTCCTCAAAGAGTTAAAAATAGATCTGCCCTCCGACCCAGCAATTGCACTGCTGGGGATTTACCCCAAAGATACAGATGCAGTGAAATGCCGGGACACCTGCACCCCAATGTTTATAGCAGCAGTGTCCACAATAGCCAAACTGTGGAAGGAGCCTCGGTGTCCATAGAAAGATGAATGGATAAAGAAGATGTGGTCTATGTATACAATGGAATATTACCTAGCCATGAAAAAGGACAAATACCCGCCATTTGCTTCAAAGTGGATGGAACTGGAGGGTATTATGCTGAGTGAAATAAGTTAATCAGAGAAGGACAAACATATGGTCTCATTCATTTGGGGTATATAAGAAATAGTGAAAGGGAATAAAGGGGAAAGGAGAGAAAATGAGTGGGAAATATCAGAGAGGGTGACAGAACATGAGAGACACCTAACTCTGGGAAACGAACAAGGGGTAGTGGAAAGGGAGGTGGGCAGGAGGTTGGGGTGACTGGGTGATGGGCACTGAGGTGGGCACTTGATGGGATGAGCACTGGGTGTTATGCTATATGTTGGCAAATTGAACTCCAATAAAAAGAAATTAAAAAAAATAAATCATTTGGACAGCTGGGAACCATTTAGGATAAAAAAGATAAGTTTTAGAACTCTCCCAGTATGCATCAGGGTTGATTTCAACTGGTTTAAAGATTAAAAAAAAGAAACCCCACAAATATTAGAAGTAAATATAAGTGTAGTTTTTATTAGTTTGTGGTTGGGTAGTACTTGCTAAGAAAAGAGTCAAAATCCAGAAAGCTTAAATAAACAGAGTAATACATTTTACTAAAGTATTTTTTAAGTCACAAGCAAAGACAAATGAAAAAAAGACAAATGAAAAATAGTGAAACATCTTTACAGTTTGTACCACAGTCAAACAGACAAAAGACTAGCCTTCTTAAGACATGTAGAGCTTTTCGAAATAGAGAATAATAAGATGAAGAATCCAATAGAAAAATTAACAAGGAATATGAATTTGGCAATTCTCAGGAAGACATATACAAATGGCCTTTTTTTTTAAGAGAGAAAGAGAGAAAAAAAAAAACAAAAGAGAGAAAGAGAGAGCAAAACAGCGGGGCTGGGGGGGCCAGAGAGAATCTTAAGCAGGCTCCATGCCCAGCACAGAGCTGTATGCAGGGTTTGATCTCATGACCCTGAGATCATGACCTGAGCCAAAATCAAGAGTCAGATGCTTAATTCACTGAGTCAAATGCCCCACAAATAGTCTTTAAAAATAGAAAATAATTTTCTGATTTTTCAATTATAATAAGAGAAATGGAAACACACTACAGAGATGCCTTTTCTCACCTATCATATTCCATTTTTTTAATGCATAGTTGGTGAGGCTGTGGGAAAACAACATTCCCATACATTGCTGGTGAGACTGATAAATGGTGTAATTCCTATGCAGGGGAATCTGACATTATATATCAAAATACAAATACAATTATCCTTTAACCCCTGATACCCACTTCTGTGTATTTGTCCTACAAAAATGCCTTCTACGTGAATTCTAAATGTCATATGAATGAGCTTACTCATCAATGGAGTGTAATAGTAAACAACTGGAAACAAACCATATGTATATCAATAGAAAATTGATTAAATAACTTAGGCTACATCTACAAAATAAAATATAATGTATTTGTAAAAAGAATGAATATAGTCTTTATGTACCAAAATAGAGTGATCTTCAATAAAATTTTATTTTTTTACAATTAAATTTTAAAGTAAAAAAGAGATGAAATAGTATATATGCTATCAATTTTCTAAGAAATAAAGCTAGTGAATATATTTTTATATTTGTATATATTTGCATGAAATACTGAGGAGATAAGAAAATTCTAATAAAAATACTTGTCAGTATGATGGAGTAGAATGGGTTGGAGAGTGGTATGGTAAGAAGACTTCCAGAGCATGTATTTTATATTATTTTGATTTTTGAATCATATACATAATATTTAGTCAAAAAAATTTAAATTTAAAAAATAATCAATAGGTGTATGTCTCTGATCTCTACATTTGAAGTACATTTTAAGTAACAGTTTAGGGCAGCCCCGATGGCCCAGCGGTTTGGCGCCACCTTCAGCCTGGTGTATGATCCTGGAGACCTGGGATCAAGTCCCACGTCAGGCTCCCTGCATAGAGCCTGCTTCTCCCTCTGCCTGTGTCTCTGCCTCTCTCTCTCTGTGTCTGTCATGAATAAATAAAATAATAAAATCTTAAAAAAATAAATAATAGTTTACATGGATTTTTGTACTTGATTTTAAGTCATATGATCATATGTGGAAAGAAGTTAGTGATAAATTTGATATTAGAGGATTTACATATCTCCCAAATATAAGACAAGAATGTTCTATTAATTGTTGTTTCTATTTTTGTGAGGACCAGTGTCTCTTGTTTACTTTGCTGGGATAAACTGCTGGGAAACTGAGTTTGTAACAGGTTGGAAGATAGAAATTGTTTAAATTTCTGCTAGGAAGAACAAGGGGGAAATAAAAGTTTTTACTTCATCTATAATTGAAGTATAATTGAATAGGTTACTGGCCTACTAACTCCAAGAATATATGAATTTAATCAAGAAACAGGGAAGCAGGTTATAAAAATTCACTGTGTTAATTCATTTTTAAAATCACAAAGCATATTTAATTCTTCACTGCTACAAAATGGATTCTCCAAATAACAGGACTATATTCATATTCATTAACAACATGATAGATTGTTGCCTAATTTTAACTAAATGCAGTTGATCTGCTTGCACATTCTAGGTATATTTCTTTTTTATATATTTCTTTTTTTGAAGATTTTATTTATTTATTTGACAGAGAGAGCACAAAAAGGGGAACAGCAGGTGAAGGGAGAAGGAGAATCAGGCTCCCTGCTCAGCAGGGAGTCCAACACGGGGCTGGATCCCCGGACCTTGGGATCATGACCTCAGCTGAAAGCAGACGCTTAACTGACCGAGTCACTCAGGTGCCCTGGTATATTTCTATTTTAAATTAATCCATCTCACATACAGTATAAAATGGGAAAAAACAATACTTCAGCCAAAAGGAACCATCTTGGAAATAAGTATATATACTCTGTTTCTGAGAAAATGGAATAACACCTTATATATTTAAACATATTTAACATTAAATAATTATTAAGGGAAACAAAATATTAATGTTGTTATAGGATTCAAACCAAATACTGCATTTAGATTCCATGTTTGAAACTCCATGTTTTTAAAAATAAGAGTCATGGTAATAAGTTGTACCATATGCAAATTGCAGGACAGAAAGACTCTATCCACAAGGACAAACTGCATGAATTGAGGTAGAATCCTTCGTTGTATCTTTCAGTAGCCCTGTAAGATTCATTCTGTGACAATTAAATTTGTAATATGTAGGAAAATGCAATCAAATACTAATCTAATTTCTAAAGAATGTGCAAATATCAGGAAGGGAGACAGAACATAAAGACTCCTAACTCTGGGAAACGAACTAGGGGTGGTGGAAGGGGAGGAGGGCGGGGGGGTGGGGGTGAATGGGTGACTTGCACTGAGGGGGACACTTCACGGGATGAGCACTGGGTGTTTTTCTGTATGTTGGTAAATTGAACACCAATAAAAATTAATTTATTAAAAAAAAAGAATGTGCAAACTGTCTAAGCAATGCATTCTCCTTCTAACATACTTAGAAATACTCTTTAGTATTAAGATAAAAGCTCAGATCAGCAATCCTCAAATGAAGACTACACCAAGAGTAAACAGCAGCCAGGACTGAAAATTTGTTTTTCTTCACCCAAGACCAACCTTATCTGCAATAATTATAAATAATAAATTTGGACTGCTGAATGCAGATGCTGGCATTTTAACAAGGTTAATATATTTACAATATCTTTATATTCAGATTTTATGTTTTATAAAGATCACACATTGCACTTTAAATGCCACTGAAAACCCACAGACAAACACGTACACACTGGCAGTGTTACAGATAGAATAATATAACTTGCCAATTAAAATTATCATAAATGAACTACATTTAATGTTAAATATAAATTTATAGGAATAATACAAAGGATATTATGAAATTGCTCAACAAAATGTCATTAATCCTTTAAGTGTAAATATATAAGGTTAATATTTATATATAATAATAAATGTAAATCAGGACCTCTGTTGAAAAATAAAATACTGCAAATATAAATGTCCTTTCCACTTATTTCCCAACTATAATGTAGCTACTCTTGACAAGAACAAGAAGAAAGAGTTAGCAGCCTATCCTAGTGTTTTGTATTACCTACATCACTATCGTGCTAGCCTCTGCTTGTGCACTTTACTCAGTCTAACCAAAGCTTGATAACTTACAATCACCAAGAGACCAAAGACCACCCTCTACCATCCCATGCCAGTGGCCCTTAGGACATTGTTCTCTTCTATCTCTCTCCATAATAAATTTTCTCAGGGGCAGCTAAGTGATATTCTCTCTTTTATCAGTTCTCATAATCTCTTATTTTTAATCTGAATGAGACTTGGGGGATCAGTTCTTAACAGATTTTTCCAGACTAATTTACTAGCCCCTTCTTTTATGCCATTAGCTAATATCAATTATGTACTTCCTTCAAGCCAGTCATGAGACATATATCATCTCATATATTTTGAAAAATGCATTTAGGTAGGCACAAATTTTAAAGAAAATTAAAAATTTTAACTATTTCTTAAAACTGAACTCCTATGTGAACAGTATTAGTTATTCACAAAATGAATATCTACCTAAAGCACACAGAGCCAGAAATAATGTTTCCATCACTCAGAGGCCATATTCCCTGACTTTTCCTAAAAAGACAATGAGTATCTTGACTTTCAACAAAAGATTATTTGCTTGTTTTGGAACATTTTACAAATGGAATTACACAGTATGTATTCTTTTATATATGGCTTCTAATCTGCTCAAAGTGTTTGTTATATTTATCAGTGGTGTTTTGTGCAGTAGCAGTGCCTTTTTCTTTGTAATATAGCACGCCATTATCTGAATAGATGACTCATTTATCCATTTTATTGTTGAGTGGTATTTGGGTCGTTTCCAAGCTTGGGCATTGATCGGAGGATATGCATATCTGCAAACTTAGTGGATACTGCCAAATAACTTTTCAAAGTAATTCTATCAACATACACCCTAATAAGGAGTATATGAAAGCTCCATTTCTCCACATCCTTGTCAATAATATTGGACACTTTCAAGTCTTTTCAATTGTATTCATGCTAGTGAACATATATATATGGTAGATTTAATTTGAATTTCCCTGGTTACTAGTGAAATTGAGAATCTTTTCATAGATTATAAGCTACTTTTATATTCCCCTTTAAAAAGGTTATTAAAAAATCTCTTGTTCCTTTTTTTACTTGGATTTTCTATCTTTTTTTCATTTATTGATCTTCTTCGTGTATTGTGGATATGTTACTTTGTCAGTTACTACATAGAGTATATTATTTTTTACTTATTTTTCTTTCTTTTTTTTAAATAAATTTATTTTTTATTGGTGTTCAATTTGTCAACATACGGAGTATCTCCTAGTACTCATCCCATCAAGTGCCCACCTCAGTGCCCGTCACCCAGTCACCCCAACCCCCCACCCACCTCCCCTTCAACCACCCCTAGTTCGTTTCCCAGAGTTAGGATTCTTTCATGTTCTGTCTCCCTTTCTGATATTTCTCACTTATTTTTCTCCTTTCTCCTTTATTCCCTTTCACTATTTTTTATATTCCCCAAATGAATGAGACCATATAATGTTTGTCCTTCTCCGATTGACTTATTTCACTCAGCATAATACCCTCCAGTTCCATCCACATCGAAGCAAATGCTGGGTATTTGTCGTTCCTAATGGCTGAGTAATATTCCATTGTATACATAAACCACATCTTCTTTATCCATTCATTTTTCGATGGACACTGAGGCTCCTTCCACAGTTTGGCTATGGTGGACATTGCTGCTATAAACATCGGGGTGCAGGTGTCCCGGCATTTCATTGTATTTGTATCTTTGGGGTAAATCCCCAGCAGTGCAATTGCTGGGTCGTAGGGCAGGTCTATTTTTAACTCTTTGAGGAACCTCCACACAGTTTTCCAGAGTGGCTGCACCAGTTCACATTCCCACCAACAGTGCAGGAGGGTTCCCTTTTCTCCACATCCTCTCCATATACTGGTTTCTTAAGTGTTAAATGGTGTCTTTTTTTTTTTTTTTTTTTTTTTATGATAGTCACAGAGAGAGAGAGAGAGAGGCAGAGACACAGGCAGAGGGAGAAGCAGGCTCCATGCACCGGGAGCCTGACGTGGGATTCGATCCCGGTTCTCCAGGATCGCGCCCTGGGCCAAAGGCAGGCGCTAAACCGCTGCGCCACCCAGGGATCCCAAATGGTGTCTTTTGAGAAGAGAATTTCCTTCTTATAAAATAGCCCAACATGTCGATCTTTTCCTTTAGAGTTGGAACAATCTTCTCCTTTCCCCAAGCACATGAATATATTCTCCTATGACATATTTAGTGATAACTTTTTCATAATTTCAGCCCTTACTGTGTGGTTATGTTTCTGGCCTTTCTGTTTTGTTCCACTGATATATTTGTCTCCATACCAGCACCACACTATCTTAATCATAATCTTAATATCTATCTTAATATCTAATCCAACTTTCTTCTTCTTCAAAGTTGTTTTAGCTATACTTGAATTCTTTATAAATTTTAGACTCATTTATCAATTTCCACATTCCTCTTAACCCTTACACACACACACACACACACACACACACACCTTGCTGGAATTTTATTTTGATTGTACTGATTTTATACATCGAATTTGGGAAAATTGATATATTTTTGATAATAAATTTTCCTATCTATGAACATGTGTTCTTTCATTTCACTTTCATCTCCCAGATGAACACCTCTGGGAAACATTTGATGCCGTTTTTCAGATGATACAATGGATGGAGCAGCCAGCCAGTCACTTGTAGTAATGGCCAGATCAATAATATATTTTTTTAAACTGTTTTTTTCCTCTCCTGTCTTCTCTGCTTGGATTCCTCTCTTCCTCACTGCTATTTCCTGAGGTACATTCCCTAATAAAGAACTCACACATAAGCCTTTTTTTCCAAAGTCGGCTTTCTTGCCAAGAAATCTCAACATCATGTGTAAGGGAAAGCCACAGACTTTTCCAACAGGCCATGCAGTTCTAAATAGACTGGCATCCTGCTACCTGCCTGACCTCATCTCTCTCTCCTGCTTAATTTTTTGACGTAGCATATCACCTAATATTAATATTTCAGGACATGGGTTTTTGTTTCCTCATTCTTTTATCTGTTGCAACTATAACACTGCCTGACATTTAGTGACATTTGGTAAATATTTTGTTGAGTGAAATATTTTGATAAACCTGTGAAGAACATGCTTCCATTTATGTAAAGAGGGTAGAGTAAGAAAATGTCTGAGTTAATAACTATTGAAAGAGTAATTTTTTAAATTTAAATTAAAACATAAATTCTAAAATAGAATATTAAGCTCCCTAGAGATAGAGAGTTCTATAACACACTTCAAGTTTAGCAAGATGAAAATGAGGAGTACTCAGGTCTCTAGGGTGAGAGAATAAAGGAGAATGGAAAGAAGCAGCTTTAGGGAAATATAATTTATATGCAATACAAATCATCCATTTAAGTCTATGGTGTGATGAGTTTTAACAAATGTATTCAGTCATATAACTATCACAGAAATCATAATATAGATTATTTCCATCACCTTACAAAATTTCCCTCATGCTACCTTGCATTCAATCCTCTCCCATGACCCTGGCTCTAGGCAAGAGAGGACTGGTATTTTTTTTATTATTATTTTTTCAATCACTGTCCTAAACCAATTTTGCGGCTGCACTCCTAGCTGGATATGAGATGAAAAATACTGAGTCCTAAGAAGTATATCCACAGGTACCCAAAACAGAAGACTCCATGGTTGGGCTAAGCACTGCAGCCTTCCTTGAAGATTCTCACTGGTGACTTTTGTAGGGATTAGCTATAAGATTGTAAGATTAGTTGTCAAAAAATGTCTCTATATGGTGGTGGGGAAACAAACACTAAGGAACTTATCGGATAATCCTTATTTGGATTTAGAAGTCGGACTGACCCTCTCTCCCCATGACACCTGCCAACATTTAGGTCTTTATAAGCCATATGTTTCTAATGAATTAGACATGGGAGTTGGTTAGGGCAAGGAGAAAGAGTGTTCTGTTAATTTAGTCCTATGATATATAAAACTGCATATTTTATTTTTGAAAAAAAACTTTAACTGTATTTGTAATTCAAGCTGCAGAACATGATCACAAAATGATACACATTTAAAGTAAATTTATCATGATGATAAATTTTTTGGTGATAAATTTGTGAATATTTGGGATGGGAAATAAATTTTTTGATGATAAATTTGTGAATATTTGGGATGTAAACCTTTGATTTTGAACCTAAATATATTTCATTTCATTGTCTTTAACCTGGCATTCAATTTTAACTTTCAATTTTATATCACTAGTTTTTTTTTCCTTTTTCTTTATTTTTTTAAAGATTTTATTTATTTATTCACGAGAGACACACACAGAGAGGCAGAGACATAGGCAGAGGGAGAAGCAGACTCCCAGCGGGGAGCCCGATGTGGGACTTGATCCCAGAACTCCAGGATCACACCCTGAGCCAAAGGCGACGCTCAACCACTGAGCCACCCAGGTGCCCCTATATCACTGGTTTTTAATATCATTATTCAATACATTGATACAAGTGCTGAAATGTGTTGAATCAAGTACAGAAGTTTGAAACTTGTGATCACAAAATTTACTTTAGGCTGGCACTAATAATAATGACAACTAACATTTACATAGGGCTCACTATGTACCATAGTGAGCAAACGTTCTGAGCATTTTTAAAGTATTAATTTATGTAATATTAATTGATGAATATCAATTGTATTAATTTTTAATCACATAATTCTTTGAGATAGTTGCAATAAGTAATCCCATTTTTCATACAGGGTTGCAGAAGCACAGAAATGTCCAGTGGTTTGTTCAAGATTATATAACTAGAAAAAGGCAGGGCAGGATTCAAATTCATTCCCTGGGGATCCCTCGGTGGCGCAGCGGTTTGGCGCCTGCCTTTGACCGAGGGCGCGATCCTGGAGACCCGGGATCAAATCCCACGTCGGGAGCCTGCTTCTCCCTCTGCCTGTGTCTCTGCCTCTCTCTCTCTCTCTATGTGACTATCATAAATAAATAAAAATTAAAAAAAAAAAAAAACAAATTCATTCCCTGGATTCCATGTTTTTAAACATCATGTTTTGAGTTTATCTATTGTGACAGTTTCAAATCTGATAGCACACATTATTGCATAGTCTTAACTTCTTCACCTCAGCTCAGAAACATTTGAAAGGTGCTGTGAAGTACCTTGCAGAGATTAATATACACATGCATCCCTATATTACTTTCCTATTGCTGCTGTAATAAATTATCACAAATTTAGTGACTTAAAACAACATACGTTTTATCTTACAGTTCTGAAAGTCAGAAGACTAAAATGGGTAGGCAGGGGTTCATTTGTTCTGGAAGCTCCATATTTCTTTTCCTTTTCTAGCTTCTAGAGGCTACCTACATCTCTTGCCTCATGGCCCCACATTACTCCCACCTCTCCTTCAATCATCACATCTTTTTCTCTGACTCTGACCCTTCTGCCTCTCTTGTATAAGTATCCTTATGATTACATTGGGCCTATCTGGATAATCCAGGATAATCTTTCCAACTCAAGATCCTGAATTTAATCACATTTGCAAATTCCCTTTTGCCATGTAAATTAATATATTCACAGGTTTGGGGGAGGAATATTATTCTGTCTACCACAATTCCCCTGTTCATATGAAGAGGAAACTCATCACTCAGAATAATCATGCTCCATGGTCACGCACTTACGACATTTGTGTTGAATAATGACAATGCACTGTCTCTCCACAGTTCAAGATTATTTAATAAGCCTTGGACAATCTCATCTTCAAATGATTTTTACTATTGTCCTTACACATAAATTATCAGCCTGATGAAAATGTGTCTGTTCATGTTCTGAAAGAAACAAGCTTTGTGTATTCTCAGTCCTGAAGCTTTTTAACCTTTTCCAGGAGGACTCTTACTCTTCCTCTTACCAGTTTAGTCTCTGTTTTTCAATTCTTTTAAACTGTTTCCCCAGCTGCCCACCCTTTGGGACCCTTCTCTATTCTGTACCTCTTTGATTATAATCGTCTTTATAGCTCACTTGGTAATGAACACATGCTATTTGAGTGACTTCCTTTAGAATGTAAGTGGTGTAACTAAAATGAATGACAATATGTGCTAATTGTTTTAAAGAAACTCACTAAACCTTTTATGTTCAAAATGAGCACTACTTTTCAAAGTAGTCGCTGTGGAAGGTGATGCATTTGTTCCAAAGAATATGATATTCATCAGATTTGTAGTCTCTTTTTTGACGCTGCCTTTAGGGTTTATTTAGAAGTCATATAAGAAAAGCACCTATGGTGCTTCACAGTTTCAGCTTGTATTTGACTAAAATTGGCTATAGAAATGTAGAGTCTAGTCGTCTCATTTACATTTTTGAAAACCAAATGGAAGCAACCAAATACTACCATTCACCTTTTTTCCCGTCAAGTAAATTCACTTAAAATACTTTATAAACCACCATCTTCCCCAATCCCTCGCAACACCATTCTCCAGTAAAAGTTGGACTAGTAGGAAACATGGTTTTAATGTCAGAAGCTAAAGTGGGGCTCACCCAACTCACCCCAAATCTAAAGCTCAAAATTCAATATTCATGGAAAGTGGGCTGGGTGGGGAGGGTGATAAGAGAAAGAAAAAACAAACAAACCATATAAACTGAGAGTTAATGTGAACTGCCCAGCAGTGAGTCTATGTACCCCAACAGTGCATAGAAACTGATGGCAGGTCCAACAAACACACAGATTCAGTGGTGAAAGACAACACCAACAGGAAGGATGGCTAGCACTGCTATGAAAAGCAGGCCCTGATCACTGTCCGAGCATACTTACTGCATGTTGACAAGAAGCCCAAGCGTACTCACCATGTTTGAGCATCAAGACAAAAGCATGGGCAAGAAAGCAAGAGGGTATGTCACACATGAGCAGTGACTCTGCCCAACAATAAAATGTGGTCTGCCATCTATTTCAGAGACTTAAGTATACATCAGAAGTAAAGATTACTCCCAGTAATGCATATTCAATAAAATATACCTTTGGTTACTTTTAAATCTAATGTGCATAATTCTCTATCATGGCAGAGGGCAAAAATTTCCATTAGATTATACCAGAATATTTTGTATCTTAGTTTTATAGCTTTATTTCACACATTATCATGAATATCTATCTTACATCCTCTTAGAAATAATGTTATGTTATTCATTTAAATTATATAAATACCTTTAGTGAGATGTATGAATATTCAGTTTTCTGTTCATTATGTGCTTTATTAAATGTATAATTAATAATTGGTGAAAATCAAAGATAATTTAGTTTTCAAAATTATATTTTTTACTTTCCTGAATGCTACAATTTCTATAACTCACTGAATTATGCAACTGATATAAATGTGTGGTATATATCAGGAGCTCAAACTTAGGCAAACCCAATTTGTTTTTCATTTGAAGCAAAGAAAATAATCAGAGTTGGGGAGCCATATTCAGCTTTTAAGACAGGTAGTAGTCATTTGTTCTTTGGAGATATTGATACATTTTTGGCATAAATGAAAGAGACAAATAGACTAATTATAATGAAATAGCTGCTATTTTCTATCTATGCAGATGCTTCTCTTTCTAACTTTAAAATTATTCACATCCTCCTGGGACAGGGCAACAATTAGGCTGACAGAATAGGTTGGAAACAAAAGGTAAGGATAGAATAATACTATATAGAGAAGTACTGGATAAAATAGCAACCCTGGCCAGATGGAAAAATAAGTATCAATAAAGGACATGAGAACTGAGTCTCTTTAGTGTTTAAAGTATTCTTTTTGTCTGTTGGAGCTACTCTCTTGAAAACATGAAGCCTGACTGTTTTATTATCTTCTGAACTCATTTTAAGTTGTTCACAACACATTTTTTGCACAATGTGTCTTTACTTTCAATCACATCATGTCTATTTAATGAATTTTGAATTACAAAATGCATGCTTGCTGATAAACATACTTCTGATTGTGTCACCAACCCTAGCTGGGGCTTCAGAAGTAGGAGGATGTGACAGGAGATTTGGTCAGTTTCTATGAGTAAGTCAAAGACTGTGTCTCCCATTTTCTACCACACATTCATATTAAGAGTAGGGTCAGCAGATTCCTTCAGACTTGTGGAAGTAATTCAACTTTCCACATTATGGATGGAATTTAGAAGTAGTGAATTTGAAAACAAGCCACTGTGCAACAGCTAAATTAATCGCACTTGGTTGGCAGTTAATTGGCATCCACTAAAAGAACTGTACATTTAGGACAGCAAAAATCCAAGAATTCTGATTAATTATTTAAAATACTAAGACATTAAAAATAAACACTAAAACATCAAAAGTATTAAAAAATAAATACTAAAATATTAAAGCATTGAAAACAAATATTAGAATATACTGTGATCTCAACTTAATTAGATAAGACACTATGTAACTTTAAAACCGCCAAAGGCACTAGGAAAGGCTCAAATCCCATAAGCATCTGAAATTTTTCATATTCATAATGCAAATAGAAATCACCCCTTCAAACCTCACCCCATTCTATCCTTCTCATCAACCCTGAATCAGGGTCACATAAGGTAGATGACCAAAGTAACGGTGTTCCTTACTCTTTCTTCCACAATCCTTGTCCAGTAAGTAGGTCAATGGCATTTTCAGTCAACAGTGAATTCAGTACACCTCTTGAATCTCCTCTGGGTTGCCATTGCCATTAAGTTCAAGATTAGATCATCATCTATCTGTAATATACTATGTTACTTCTTTCATTTATTTTCAACAAATCTTTACTGGGTGCCTATTCTGTATACTTTGCCAAAAGCTGTAGTTATAAAGAATCAAAAGCAATACCTACTTTCAAGCAACTTACTCTTGAATAGAGGAAACTAGACACATAAAAAAATTATTACTGGTATTATATATGTGTTTGCAAAACAGTCCTTCCAGAGAGAATGCAAGAAATTGTTCAAATTTAGTTTCCAAACATGTAATCTTTCTCCAACTTATTTTCCACTCTGAGATTAATGATTATAAAATGCAAATCCAATCCTTGCTTAAATTATTTAAGTATCTATGCATCACCTACTAGACGGAATCCAATCTGTTCCCTGTAAGCCTTTACAAGAAGTAGCAGTTGTCAAAGTGTGTTTGGGGAATCCATGGTGGGGAGGGGTGTCCCTGAGACCTTTTTAGTAGGTCTGAAAGGTCAAAATTATGTTCACGATAGTTCTAAAATCTGCCTTTTTTTCCCCTCATTCTCTCACAAACCTACAGTTGAGTTTTCCAGACACTGCATAACTTGTGGTATTGCAACAGATTGCTTGAAGCAGCAGAAAGGAGAATGCAGATGTTTCCTATGAAACCAGACAATAAAAAAATATTTGACATTGTACAATTCCAATTGTCTCATTAAATTTGTTTTGCTTGGGAAAACTGATTATCTTTTATAAAAATATATTATTCATGTTAGCATGTAATGAGTTTAAAATTCTTGTTTTAGTTACTTAAATATTTCTGAGCTTTAATTTCTAGTATGGCAAATATCAGTAGATGTAAATCACATAAATATAAGTACTTCAGGGGATGCCTGGGTGGTTCAGTGGTTTAGTGCCTGCCTTTGGCCCAGGCCATGATCCTGGCGTCCTGGGATCGAGTCCCACATCAGGCTGCTTCTCCCTGCAGCCTGTGGAGCCTGCTTCTCCCTCTGCCTATGTTTCTGCCTCTCCCTCTGTGTGTCTCTCATGAATAAATAAATAAAATCTTTATATATATATATATATATATATATATATATATATATATATATATATATACATGTACTTCAGGATTCTCAATAATTTTTAAGAACACAAAGAGGTCCTGAGGCCAAAAGGTTTGAGAACTGCTACAATAAAGCATTCCAAGTTACAGGCTGGCCTTGTCTCATACTGTTGTGCGCACTTACTTGGTGCTTCAATCAAAGCAAGACTTTCCATTTTCCAGAATCTATCATGCTGTCTCCTCCCTCCCATCATAGACCTTGTGTTAATCTTCAACTGCTTCCAGTAGCTTCCCACCTTGCAGCATCCCACACAGAAAAGGAACTCAGGCAGAATGAGGATGAGGCAGGGGTGTGGGCATGCATACCCAAAGGCACAGAAGAAAATTCATGTTAGGTGGCAGTGTACTGTTCTGTTGCTCTTCCTTCAATGTTATGCTCAAATATCCTTCTTGGAAGCCCACTGAAGTCCTACGGCTACCCCAAAACATCCTCTCTTGTCACTCTACTTTCATGGGATCCTCTGTTAATAATTTCATTAACACACATGTTGCTACTTTAATTATTATTAATTATTTGTTTATAATGAAAATTATTCCAGAATATAGAGGGGTTTTTTTCCCTCTTTTTATTCCAAATGGCATCTCAAAGTTTCTGGGCTTCCTAAACATTTGAATAGGTATTTCTAAAATCTAGGAAGCACATATAAGTGTAGGTTTTGTCAACATTTTATGAAATCTTCACAGAAACATTTCTACTAATCTTAGTGTTCACTTCACTTTATGATACTAGTTTACAAGTCTGTCCCTCAATGGGATGTTATATCCATGAGCACAGAAAACAAGACAAGCTTATTACATGAGGGAGGTAATATAGCATTTTAGAAATGATTGTCCCTTGAATCCCCAAAGTCACTGAGGTAATCAGATAAAGGCTCCTTTGACTGCCACTTTCAGAATCATATTGATTCTGACATATTGCTAGTCTCTAAGAGTAGTTATGGCAATGTTCTGGGATATTCAAATGGCTCTGGAAGGTTTCTTCTAAAAAATATTTCTTCTAGAATAGGAAGTCCTTTTAGATTAAGGAAAGAGTTTCTGGAAAAATTAAGCTTATCAGTCAGTCATGTCTTAGAGTGAGTTACTTTAATCTTTTAATCAAATTGCTTTTGCTTTAACAGCTTAGGTACAGATTACAGTGCTCTGGGTCATCCTGTCCTCCTAAGCTTCATGTATACTCGCAGGCTATAAGGTAGTGAAGCAAAAATGAACTCTAGTCCTCTCTAGTTGAACACACTTGCCGATCACAACAAAAAATGACTACACTGGGGCCTCCAATCTGCTGATCCTATCAAATTTGTCTTCTTCATCTTCCCCATCTTATCCTTTATTCCCTTTTTTAAATAGTTAAATTCTGTGGTTCATTATAATTTCCCTATGTTGAATCTAACCTCCTTTGCCTCCCCCCCCAACTTCCCATTATCCTCAACTAGCAAAAGAATTCAGAATTTAGTTTGAATCCAAGTATTTGTCTACTCCACTCCTGTCCTCGAGTGTCTGAACTAGAGAAAAACAAATAAACATGCTGTTTCTTTTTACTTTTATGGTATAAAACCGTAAGTGAACCCTCTAAATTTACAGGCAACAATTCTCCATTTCCCTGCTGGACATTTCCCCATTTTCTGAGTTGACTATTCAGCACCTTCTTTGCCTCAAAGATCAACGCAGCTTTAATCTTCTTCATTCTTAGCTGATACCCTTCTTTCTTTATTCATTGGGAGAACAGAAGCAATTAGAAGAAAGTATGTTCTTCCAACACCAAATCTAACAACCTACTTGCCTCTGTGATACATATTTTGTCTCCCCTTCTGTTACAATTCCTCTACTTGAATCCTAGTCGTTCCCTCCTATTCAAGACTTCCCTCCTGAAAATTCTTCTATCTCCTCTGCATTGGCAGTTTTCACCCTTACTACTAAATCACTGTTACTAGCATATAACATTCTGTGATAACTAAGGTTTAAAAAAATGTTATTGACTCTACTCCCCCTTGGAGTTCTTATTCTTTTCTCTGCTATGCAATATAACTCCTATAGGAGCTGTCTTTACCCACTGTCTTCACTTCTTCCCTCTCTTTTCTCTCCCCAGACTTCCCCGGTCAAGTATTTGTTCTCACAAGTGCTATAAAACAGTTCTAACAGAGACCCTTGGGTGGCTCGGTGGTTGAGCATCTGCCTTCAGCTCAGGGTGATCCCAGAGTCCCTGGATTGAGTCCTGCATCGGGTTCCCCACAGGGAGCCTGTTTCTCCCTCTGCCTGTGTCTCTACCTCTCTCTTTCTCTCTCTCTGTGTCTCTCGTGAATAAATAAATAAAATCTTTTTTTTTTTTTTTTAAAAAAAAACACTTCCAACAAGTCACTTGTCACCACCCTGTTATCAAATCCAATGGTCAGTTCTCAGGCCTTAACTTTGCACAGTTGATCACTCCTCCCCCTGTGAAATAGTTTCTACACTTCCTTCATATTCTCATGTTTCTCTCCTGCATAACTGGCCACTCCTTGGGCTGATATGATTGGATTCTCTTTTTTTTTACCCTAAAATAAATATTCCAGTGCCCAACCCTCAGATGTTTGCTCTTTCCACTGTCTACTCACTCCCTAGGTTATTTCCTTTATTCCCAGTGGCTAATGACTTCCAAATTTATTTTTATATTTATAAACTTTCCTATAAACTTCAGACATCTGTAGCCAATTGTCAACTCACTTTTTCTTCTGTCTCAGTGTTCAGTGGGTATTTTTATACTTGATATAAACAAAACAGAACTCTTGATTCTTCCATTCCCATGTCTCTAGCCCTCATTTCAGCAAATTTCACCACCATTCACTTACTGTTTCTCATAAACACTTGGGAGTTATTACTGATTCTTATGCATCCTCCAGAAACTGGATATCTTATATGTGCCCATCCAAATTTATTCTCATCCCTTCTTTTCTATAAAAAATTTTATTGGGCAGCCCCGGTGACCCAGCGGTTTAGTGCTGCCTTCAGCCCAGGGCGTGATCCTGGAGACCCGGAATCGAGTCCCGCATCGGGTTCCCTGAATGGAGCCTGCTTCTCCCTCTGGCTGTTTCTGCCTCTGTGTGTGTGTGTCTCTCACGAATAGATAAATTTAAAAAATCTTTAAAAATTTGTATTAAAGAAATATTTTATATTTGTATTTTTTATTTTGGTAAGAACACCTAAGATCTACCCTTTTGACAAAATTTTAAGTGCACAATACAGCACTTTTAACTATAGGTCCCATGTTATACACCAGATCCCTAGAACTTCCCACTGCAGTTCCAAATGAATTTGAGCTTTGGCTTTCCCATTTCTGAAAAAAAAATTTAAAAAAAAGACTGTTGGAATTTTGATAGGGATTTCACTGAATCCATAGATCACTTTGAGTAGTACAGATATTTTAATATTAAATCTTTCAATCTATTGACATGGCATGTCTTTCCACTTATTTGTGTCTTTAAATTCTTTCATCAATGTTTTGTAGTTTTCATTGTACAAGTCTTTTACCTCCTTGGTTAAATTTATTCTTAAGCATTTTATTCTTTTTGGTGCTAAGGTAAATGGGATTTCTTTTCTTTTTTGAAAAAAAAATATTTATTTATCTGAGAGAGAGAAGGTGTGAGTAGAAGGGAGGAGGCAGAGGGAGAGGGAGAAGCAGACTCCCCACTGAGCAGGAAGCCTGACCAACTGACCAACGAGGCCGGATTCCAAAACCCCAATATCATGACCTGAGTCAAAGGCAGACACTTAACTAACTGAGCCACCCAGGTTCCCCTAAATGGGATTATTTATTTCTTTTTTGAATAGTTGTTAATTGTTAGTATCCTGATAGCAAACACAACAAACTAGGAATAGAAGAAATTGGCTTCAACATAATAAAGGCCATATATGAAAGTCCCACAGCTAACATCATACTCAATGGTGAAAAACTAAAAGATTTTCCTCTAAATCAGGAAAATGGCAAGGATGCACACTTTAGACACTTTGATTCAGCATAGGACTGGAACTCTTAGAGAAATTAGGTAAGAAAAAAGGAAATAAAAGGCAACCAAATTGGTTAGGAAGTAAAATGATCTGTTTGTAAATGACATGATCTAATATATGGAAAATTCTTCAAAAAAAGATTTTATTACTTATTCATGAGAGACACAGAAAGACAGGCAGAGACATAAGCAGAGGGAGAAGCAGGGAGCCCAATGTTAGACTCCATCCCAAGATGGGCATCCCAAATGCCCCTAGTGGAAAATTCTAAAGACTAAATTCTAAAGACTCCACACATACTGCCTCTGTCTCAGTCTCTGCCTCTCTCACATACATACACTTTTAAAACAAATACATTCAGGGACACCTGACTGGCTCAGTGGTTGAGCATCTGCCTTCAGCTCAGGTTGTGATCCTGGGGTCCCGGAATCGAGTCCCACATTGGGCTCCCTGCAGGGAGTCTGCTTCCTCCTCTGCCTATGTCTCTGCCTGTGTGTGTGTGTGTGTGTGTGTGTGTGTGTCTCATGAATAAATAAAAAAAAATCTTTAAAAAAATAAAACGAATACATTCAGTGAAGTTACAGTATACAAAATCCTACCCTCTCCACATTACTCAGTGGGAAGTACTTGCAGGCAAGCAGAAAGAGGAGAATAAATCTGGAGAATTTGTTTCCCTGGCTCTCTCTTTATGGGTTCATAGAGGGATGGCTAATGATAGCTCCTTTCAGGTCACACTCTCCACATCGCTCTATCTCAGGTTTTTGACAACTGCTCTCTCCCCTTCCCACTTTAGGCTTAGGGGGTATAATATCTTCCTGTTCATAATAGCCCTGAGGTCCTGATCCTTCCCTTGTGATTTCCCTACAGGCTTCTCTCACCTTTGTAAAAAGCTCACTTATTGAACTGCTTCAGATTGTTCAAATGATATGTATTTCTTGCCAGTGGCCTGACTAATTTCCCTCACATTCACATTCAACTAATCAGTAAATGCTGTAGATTCCATAAATCATATTCCAAAACTAACCAATTTTCACCACCTGCGCTATTCACCCTAGTTTAAGCCACCTTAATTTCTCACCTACATTACGACAGTTGAGTGCTTCTGCTCTCTCTTCCCACTCCATTCTATTCTCACAGTAGCCAGTAATATCTTTTTAAAAAGATAATGCCATCATACTGCTCACAAGCTTCTAAAGGCTTTCCAGTATGCATAAAATGAAATAAACATGAAAATTCTTTATGATGTTCAGCAAAGCTCTTCAGTTGGCCTTTGATTCTTCCAGTCCTATTGCTGACACTCTCCCTAATGCTTACTGATCCTGTTTCAGCCACAGTGGCCTCCTTGAAGTTCCATAAGCATTCATATTATACTATTTTATTTATTTTATGCTATGATTTTATAGCATTTGCACTCAAGTGTCATTCTATAGAGAATGTTATCTTAGATATTTACATGTTCCATTTATCTTTGCATTCAGCCCTCTATTAAATATCATCCCATAAAAAAGACTCTCCCTGTATGCACTTTCTAAAATAACAACAGGCAGTCTATATCTTACACACCTTTATTTCTTTTCATAATATTCATCACTGCCTCATATGATGTATCTATGTATTGACTGTCTATTGTCACTTTTTTCTGCTATATTATATACTTCATGAGTGGAGGAATTACCACTTTTATTCACCACTTGTAATATTGGGACCTAGAACATTGCATTATGCATTGAAGTTCTAATAAATTTTTGGTGAATGAATAGGAGTGGACATAAACCAAAGGGATCAGTTAAATTAAAAGCAAACTTAAGGGCAGCTCGGGTGGCCCAGCCGTTTAGCACCGCCTTTGGCCAGGGTGTGATCCTGGAGACCCGGGATCGAGTCATGCGTCAGGCTCCCTGAATGGAGCCTGCTTCTGCCTGTGCCTGTACCTCTCTCTCTGTGTGTCTCTCATGAATAAATAAATAAATTTTTTTAAAAAAGCAAACGTAAATGAAAAGCCAATACATAGTCAAAGTTCGCTTAATGAGCATAGAAAAAAAGTCAGATGAATACAATAGCATCAGGTTAAAATGACCTGATTCAACCTCTAACACTGGAACTGTTCCTTGTAACAGTATAAGGCATTTCCAAAACAAGTTAATAAGGTTTCCTCCCCTGGACATTGCCAGGATGGGCATACTAGGGTTTGATGCTCTAGTTTTCCTGTTTTTGTGCTCCACGGCCAAGCAAGACCCCTTGCTTATCTCTTTAAAAAAACCTACTATGCAATACATCATACTTAGAAATACATCACACTTAGAAAAGGGCATATAAATGTATATGCCAGGCAATAAATAGTATATGTGCTGCCGAAGCGAGCACTGCCAGGCAATAAATAATAAAAAAAGAATAACAACATACCTATATTTGGGGCAAGACATAAATATTACCAAGAATTTTTTAATTTTTTAAATTTATTTATGATAGTCACACAGAGAGAGAGAGAGAGAGGCAGAGACACAGGCAGAGGGAGAAGCAGGCTCCATGCACCGGGAGCCCGACGTGGGATTCGATCCCGGGTCTCCAGGATCGGGCCCTGGGCCAAAGGCAGGCGCCAAACCGCTGCACCACCCAGGGATCCCTACCAAGAATTTTTGAAGCTCCCTCTCTACCAGATTTTAACTTCCTCCGTTCTGTAAAGGTAATGATTACTCTGAAGTTTGAGTTAATTATTTCCTTGCCTTTTAAAATCGTTTTATTCAAAGGGTTGCAGAAGGGGAGGTGGGTGGGGGGATGGGGTAACCGATGGATGGGTAATGAGGAGGGCACTTGATGGGATGAGCACTGGGTGTTATACTAGATGTTGACAAATTGAATTTAAATTAAAAATGTACACTGAGGAGGGCACTTGACAGGATAGGCACTGGGTGTTATACTATATGTTGGCAAATCAAACTTCAAAAAATATTTTTAAGATGTAAAAAACTAAAAAAATAAAATTTTTTTAATATGAAAACTATAAAGATCTGCACAAAACTGAAATTACTGACTATTCTTTCACTTGTGTTTCCATTCACCATTCTGTTTTTAAGATTCATCCATGTTGATGTATTTAATTCATTAATCCTCATTTTTGTATATTATTTCATTATAAGGAAGATATGCTGATTTATTTATGCACCTTACTCTTGATGGGCTTTCAGGTGGTTCTCAGGTTGTTGTGCTACTCTTTACAAATGGCTGTGAATATTCTTTTAGTGTCCTTCCATTACCACCACCTTGGAACCATTCTCTTTCTTTAGAAGACTTTATACTTCTATGTTTAATCAATTTTGCATTGATCTTGCAATTGCTCTGAGGGAACTCTTGTTTTCCTCATTCCAGCATTCTTAGCGGTTTAAAGTAGCCCTTCAAAAATTTACTGACATTACCTTAGATAATTCACTTGGAGAATCTCTGAACTTAACAGAGCAGTGCCAATTAATTGTCTCTGAAGAGTTTTCTTTCCTAAAAGGCCCCCAAGAAGCCTCTGAAATCTTTTGGGAGATATTTAAAATATTTTTATAGTTCTATGACATCACAAAAGAAAGCTTTCTTTCATTGAAATGTGTTGATGTTCCCTAAGTATCCTAAATTGAATTAACCCCTGTGGTAGAAAAAGAAAAAGGCTGTACTTCTATCTCAAATTGGTGAAGCAGTGACTAATTTCAATGTCTACTTTAAATTGACCAGTTGATTTCAGCCTTGATTACAGTGAGGGACTAAATTACTCTTCTCACTAAGAAAGTGTGCCAGATGTAACAAATAAATGTACAGGACACACGGTTACATTTACATGTTAGATAAAAAATGAGTATTTTTTGGTAGAAGTATGTCCAACTCAATATTAGGGATCTACTCATACTAAAAAGTATTGTTTAAATCTAAAATGCAATTAACTAGACAATGTGTATTTTATTTATGACATCTCTACCAATTAGAGCTGTCAAGGTTTCCCTAAGGCTATCTGATTTCCTTAAGATATTTTTTAGATATCATAAACTCACTAGCCGTGGGGACCTCAGTAATCTTTCATTGTGTTTGCGTATCCATTTCGTACTGTACAGTACCTTCAAGCGAAGCACCGAGAGTCTCTGATAACAGTTCTGCCCAAGAAGTATCAACTTTTGCTGATGGTTCTCTAAGAATGTTTTCCAAAGTGCAACATGTTCCCATCTTCAAAAGAACAGAACGTACAGCGGCCAAGTGTAAGACAGTCCCGGGGTGGGGCTGAGCGCCCGGAAAAGTCTGAGCAGTCCTGAGATACCGCGAGATGCTAGAAGGGAAAAAGTCTTGTGAGCCTCACCAGCTCCCATACTTCCAATTGCCTCAGCCGGCCGAGCACCCCTTCCATTTTCCTACCGCGTTGGCGTCGTGCCGCTGGCCCCAGCCAATTTTCTCTGGTCTGTCCGGAGCCCGGCCAGGCCCGCTCTCCTCCCCAGACTTCTGGGGGCTTTTTCCCACTCCAGACCGGCTACAGCAAGCATCATTCTAAGATGTCTGACAACGAGAGCAGCGCAGATAGCCCACAGAGAAGCCTGCTGAGTAGCCCCGAGGAGCAGTCCGAAATGGACGCCAGGAGAGAGACATCTTCAGACACGGAGCTGAGCTTGAATTTGCCCGGAGATGGCGGCATCCTCAGCCAGGTGGGCCCAGAAGACGAAGGCACAGACGCAGACGTTTCGGGTGAATACATCAACTTTGAAAGCACGGAAGATTCTGACCAGTTCTTCGTCTGTGAGGAAAACCTGTCCCCTTACAGCCCACAAGGAGAGGAGGCGCGAGGCGCGGAAGCGGAGGAGAGAGGAGCGGCAGAAGAACAGCCTCAGGTACAGTGCAATGAGGCTAATTATGATCAGTATTTATCAGATGAGGATCGGGCCCTGGAGGAGTGGGTGACCTCCGAAACATCTACCCTGCCCCGCCCTCGCTGGCAAATCGTTTCCGCTCTTCGAGAGCGGCAGCTGGGTTCCAGTGCCCGCTTCGTATATGAGGCCTGTGGGGCAAGGCTGTTTGTGCAGCGTTTCCACCTGCTGCATGAGCTTGAAGGCCACCATGGTTGTGTCAATACTGTGCACTTTAATCAGCGTGGCACCTGGCTGGCCAGTAGCAGCGACGACCTTAAAGTGATAGTGTGGGACTGGGTGCGTAAGCACCCAGTGCTGGAGTTTATGAGTGGCCACAAAAATAATGTCTTTCAAGCCAAGTTCCTTCCCAATTGTGGTGATTCCACCTTGGCGATGTGTGCCCGTGATGGGCAGGTACGCATAGCGGAGCTATCTGCTATACCACACTGTAAGAAGACTAAGCGCGTGGCCCAGCATAGGGGAGCCTCCCACAAGCTGGCTCTGGAGCCAGACTCCCCTTTTAAGTTCCTGACTTCGGGCGAAGACGCAGTTGTTTTCGCCATTGACCTCAGACAAGGCCGGCCAGCTTCCAGAGTGGTGGTAACCAAAGAGAGGGAGAAGAAAGTGGGGCTGTATACAATCCATGTGAATCCTGCCAATACTTACCAGTTTGCAGTGGGAGGAAGAGATCAGTTCGTAAGAATTTATGACCAGAGGAAGATTGATGAGAATGAGAATAATGGGGTACTCAAGAAATTCTGTCCCCATCACCTAGTCAATTGTGAGTCCAAAGCAAACATCACCTGCCTGGTGTACAGCCATGATGGCACAGAGCTCCTGGCCAGTTATAATGATGAAGATATTTATCTCTTCAACTCCTCTGATGGAGATGGAGCCCAGTATGTTAAGAAATACAAGGGGCACAGAAATAATGCCACGATCAAAGGCGTCAATTTCTATGGCCCCAGAAGTGAGTTTGTGGTGAGTGGCAGTGATTGTGGCCACATCTTCCTCTGGGAAAAATCATCCTGCCAGATCGTTCAGTTCATGGAGGGGGACAAGGGAGGCACCATAAACTGTCTTGAACCCCATCCTTACCTACCTGTGATGGCGACCAGTGGCCTTGATCATAATGCCAAGATCTGGGCACCCACAGCTAAAGCTACCACTGAGCTGACTGGGTTAAAGAATATGATTAAGAGAAATAAGCAAGAACGGGATGAAGATCGCATGCACCACACCGACCTTTTTGACAGCCACATGCTTTGGTTCCTGATGCGTCACCTAACACAGAGAGGTCATCACCAGCGCCAGAGAGCTCCTGGAGTTGGAGTCATGGATGCAGAGTCGGATGAGTCTTCCACTACTTCCAGTTCATCTGAGGAGGAAGAGAACCAAGACCATGTGCAGTGCCTGCCGTCCTGAATGCCTCATGCCTGTTCCAGCTAGCTGTCACTTCAGTAGGCTGGACTTTAAGTTTAAAATTCAGTTTAACTAATAAGTTTGTTTTTGTCTTCTATCTAGTTTCCATAATAAAAACTATCTCTTCCATCTCTTTACTCTCCCTTCTTTTACAATCTTCCTCTCCCATTCCTTTCCTCTCCCTTGGTTTCTTTACTCCTCTCTCTTTACCCATTATATCTCTGTAAGACAATATGTAAGGTTTTTTTATTTGGTGTTTTTTTTTTTTAAACCTCTTTTCATTTATTTTACATAGGGGAAAAAATCCATTTTCCTATGGCTCAGCTCTTATAGCTGACTTCTAAAGGTTTCTAGTTCTGGTGAAAAAAAATTAATAGCCTTATTGAATCTTTTCATTTCTGACACCCTGAAAACTATCACCTTTTTTTTTTTCATCTTTAGCAGTTTAAAGTTAATTTCTTTAATTGACTTGAAAATTTCAGAAATGTGTTTATTCTTTAAAAGTAAAGTAAAGTAAAGCAAACCATGGTCTTGTTCCTTGAATGTGGACCCTTGGCCATACACACACACCCATGCACACACACACAGACTCTCTCTCACTGCCTCTCAAAAGGAAAAGAAGGGAAGGGGTGCATAATACCAACAGGATAATTCATGCTTCTTCAATAATTAGATTGTTGACATTTTCTGAATCCGTATATTAATATTGATTAATTTGAGCAGACAGAGACTGGTAAAAATTAAACCACTCTCAATTCTCTTAAAGTTTCATGGCAAGAACTCACAGGACTGCCTTCCAGGAAGTCCTCTTGGGACAACCATCAGGAATATAGGAATTCCTAATATTTGAGAATATATATTTGAACTGACTTTAAGAATGACTTAGTGTTGCAATAAAGAGTTGTTTATCCTTCTAGATAACTGATACCATTGGAAAAAAGTCCCATTACACATCCATGTATTGCTAAAAATTCCCTTCACCTGCTTATAAAAAGGTTAAATTAGTTTTAAAAAAAACTTTGTTTTAAACCGTATTTAATGTAAATTTTGTGTGCTGGATGTTCAATTCGTGTACAAAAATAATATTCATTTTTGTTTTATACCTGTCACTTGTGTAAGTGAATGCAGAGGACTTCCCTTACTCCAATACCCCTGCTTTCCTTTGATAATACTCCTTAAAGTGGATATTATCTCTGGCACCTTGAGAGCAAGTTGAGACATTTACATAATGAAATTAGGCTTTGGAATGGAAAATAACTGGACCAAATTTCCTGTTCACTGAGATTCAAAGTCAGCAAAAACTGCCTGGGAATCTGGGAGGCTAGGGCAGCCCCTACCAAGGCCTGCTGTTAGGAAATAACCCAAAGGCCCAAAGGAACCCAATGAGTCTGAACTAAGCACTGTGGTTTAAAACAGGACATAAAGAGCACAAAATTATAAACTTGCACCTAAGTTTGGGGCAACCCTGCACAGTTGGGTGAGATGTATAGTAGCAACAGCAACAAAACATTGAAAAAACACTTTTGGAATTTCTAGTGACACTGGGTGGCAGTGAGAACAATGACAAGAACAGATTGATTAATTATCCAAGTTTTTTTCACCTGCTGTTTGGAAGCAGTTCTGAGTGGGAGGGTGGGGGAGGGAAGTGGGGGGGCAGGGTGGAGGTAGAGGTGGTACTGTGAACTGAAACTTTGCTTCAGAATTCCCTGCATGCTTCTGAAATTTTTTTTTGAGATTTATTTCATTTAGATAAAGTGGGTGCATAAGCAGGGCGGGAGGGGTGGGCAGAGGGAGGGAGAGAAAGAATCCCAAGTAAACTCCCCACTGAACCTGGAGCCAGCCATGGGGCTCCATCCCACAACGGCTGAGATGACCTTAGCCAAAACCAAGACTTGGAAGCTTAACCGAATGAGCCACCCAGGCGTCCTGGTTCTGAGATCTCTTGTGCTGTATGAGACATTTGAGAGATCTGGAAGGCAAAGGTAAAGTAGTAGCTATTTTTTTTTAATGCTCAGGAAGTAGAGGAAGGGGCACATTGTCACTGATCTGCTGGCTTTACTGTGAGGCAGCAAAAAAGACTGACTACTTCTGCAGGGCACTCACTCATCAAAGTTGGAGGTTTGGAGGCAGTGAAAGATCAACATGGGCTCCAGTCTGTCCTTGTAAGTTCCAGCTACTCATGGATTCTAATGTATCCTGGTTTCCCCCTATTTCACACCCATCTCTTCCTGAATGGTATACTGACTTTAGGCTCCAGCACCTGAAGCAGACAAAACCTTATGAAGACTGCTTAACAGCTCCCAAAATTACATACTATGAGGTCTCTGTTATAGAAGTCACTTGTTACCTGTGTATCACCCCAGTGTTTCTGTTTCTCTGAACTGTGATAAGTACAACTGCCTCCACCTAATTTGAACTGAGTAAGTCTCTAGATTACTTAAACAATTTGCCATTGGAGGAGTAAAAGTCCTCCAAAGAGAGGTTGGATTTGAGTAAGATAGGTGATAGATGATAGCTAGCTAGCTAGCTAGCTAGATAGGACTCAAGTAGTTAATTTGAAAAATAAAGTTATGATTACAGGTAAAAGCCAAACAGATAAAGTAAGTCCCAGAAAATGAAGGTAATTGTTACAATTTTAATTTATGCAAATATTGGTCCTACTGATGTATAGAAGAGATCAATACGATATCACTACCAGCCTTCCATGAGATGGCAGGCAAAGCTAACAATCCTATCAAATAAGCAGACAAAACTGCACTTTTAAATTTAAATTTTCGACACCAATTATTTTCATTCCTTTTTTTTTTTTTGAATTATTTTCATTCCAATATGGAATTTCTACAGGACAGTTCTGTGTAAGCCCTCATGGCCTTTATGCAGTATTATAATTGTCTCCTAATTATGTACAAAATTTAACTGCATAAAATTGTGACAGATGCCAAACTATACTTTTAAAAAGACATCTTCTGGCAGCCACTCCTTAAGACAGGTGTAGAAAAGAATACACATGAAAAAAATATAATGGGGCTTAATTGCTGAATAGCAGGCCAAAAAATTTTGGGTGAATTTTGTTAGTCTAACAACAACCTTCAGCAGTGCTCATTCTATCATGTTGTGAGCCAAAAGCATAATGCAATAAAGTTACAATAGACTGGATCTTAGCCATCCTGTGATCAACTTCTATGAACTTCACTATCTTAATTTGCTTGGACTTTAGTCTCTTCAATGGTAAAGTGAGAGGTTAGATTTCTATATTTAGTTTTCGAGCCTTATGGAGCACTTAATATATATTCCTTTACTGGATAGTGAAAGTTCAAAGATGGATGTATGATAATCCAGGTTCACAAGGAGCTTAAGGTACATGAAAGCTGTGTTCTAGGGAGAACTAGAGATTTTTGGATATTTTCATTGGGGGGAGGTTAGGTAGTTTCCTAACCTGCGCTTTATTTAAAGTATAATGTTTATTCTTATTCTTCCTTCCTAGCTTTGGCAGCTTCTTTATCTCTAACTCCATTATATGAGCAACCACCTAAGGAAATTACATATACATATGCTATTAAGTATATTCAAGTGTAATTTCTCTTAAAAAAGCATATTAAAATGAAGGACAGGAAACATAAGCTCTGAAAAATTAACCTTCCAAAGTCATTGAGCTAATAATATACAGAGTAGGGACTCAAATAGAATTTACAACTAAATCCAACTTAATAATGGTTCAGAGTGTCATTGTTTTGGTGAATAGTGATTTGGTTTGGGTGACAATAGAAATTGAGAACCCACATCTCAAGATTCTTTCATGACATATAAAAGGCTCCTTTCATCTATTAAGGTGGCCATAGTCTCACTTTGGATTTCTGCCAGCTATATGGCAGGTGTATTAGCAGCCCAAACCCCTGAAATTGAATTGTAGGTCACTGAAGAGAACAAACAGAACAACCACAACAATGAACCAATGAAAAACAAAAATGAAAATACAAAATATAAAAATACTGCATGCTGGAGTAGGGACAGTACTTCTAGCCTCTGCTACACATTGATCGGGATGACATTAACTGGAAAAGTTGTTGCTCATGAATCTCTGTTTAGAATCAAATTGAAATCACAGCCAATTTTGCATGATTGGTTCTTTTGATTATTCTGCTAAAAAGCTATAACAACCCAGATATTCTAGAAACTCTTCCTCAGCTGACAGGGATTATGAACACTGTGAGGGACCAAGAGCCATGATCAGTAACCATAAGATCTTCAGTCAAATGAAGAAGCCTCTCTTTTCTACAATGAGTTGTTCTCTAAGAGACAGGATTTGGGCCTTAACTGTCATCTTCTTAAGACTAATTAATGATAATTGATAGTCCCCATCATAAATATTTTTTAAAAGATTTTATTTATTTATTCATGAGAGACCGAGAGGAGAGAGAGAGAGAGAGAGAGAGAGAGAGAGAGAGAGAGAGGCAGAGACACAGGCAGAGAGAGAAGCCTGCTCCATGCAGGGAGCCCAATGTGGGGCTCGATTCTGGGACCCGAGGATCATGCCCTGGGCCAAAGGCAGATGCTCAACTGCTGAGCCACCCAGGCATCCTATAAATATTTTTTAAAAAGCTTGCAATGATAAATTCTTGAATGAATACAGGTATCCTTACAATTTTTTAAAAGATGTTTTTATTTATTTTTTTTTAATTTTTTTTTTAATTTATTTATGATAGTCACAGAGAGAGAGAGAGAGAGAGAGAGAGAGAGGCAGAGACACAGGCTGAGGAAGAAGCAGGCTCCATGCACCGGGAGCCTGATGTGGGATTCGATCCCGGGTCTCCAGGATCGCGCCCTGGGCCAAAGGCAGGCGCCAAACCGTTGCGCCACCCAGGGATCCCAAAAGATGTTTTTAGATATATGGAAATACACTTACTTTAACATCATCAGATAGAATCAAATATTTTTAGGGACAGATTTTTCTTTGCACATGCTTTTTCATAGAAGATTCCTCTCCAGAAACATCTCTGTAGAATTTTAGGGTGATGGAACTACTCTGTATGGCACTGGAGTGGTGTATATGTGATTCAATGCATTTGTCAAAATTCATAGAATTGTACATCACAAAGAGTAAACTTTAAGATATGCAAAGTACAAGAATTTCAGCCAGGATGTCAGGAAGTCTCAGAATGTAGAACACATGATGACAAATGATTCTAACTCTATTACAAATTTATGACAACATCTCACTGAAGCACGTGGGAGAAAAGAAGCCGGCTAAACAACTTTGTCAAAACTAAAGACAAAAAGAACTGTACATAAAAACTGTACTCCAGGTGGCAAATTTGTTTCTCGTGGTGATTCAGGTTAAATAATTCTCAACCTACTTTACAAATATATCTCATGTTTAATAATCAAGTAAATGGATGGCAAGAACTAGGTTTCTTACTGTCAGAGAGGGAAATTATGGATAAGCAAGGAAGGAAGGCTAGATGAACTCTGTGGTACTGAATTTGAGTTGGGAAATACCAGTATGAATTCATAATTAAGTTAGCATAATATATATACAGATGGTTAAATGCTGAAATAATGATACAATTGTGTGTATACGTAGGTTATTAGGTCATTATACTGATATATATATTACATAGCTCTCTTCACTGAGAGGCCTTGTGACCCCTGACACCCCTGTAGTAATGAGCACTACCAGCACCTGGATTTTTATTTCTTTTTTTGTTTATTTTGATTTCTAATCCCATTTTCCAATGAAAGGAACCAGAGATCCTTGGAAAAATGTCTGATTCCAATGCTAGGGCAGGGAATATACAAGATAACCCTGGAGCACCTTGTAGGGCTGGAGAGCAAGGAAGTGGGATGAAGGTATATCAAAGTGGCAAATGGAATAATAGAGTTCCCAATGACCAAAGCTAGAAGAGTTTGATTTAAAAAATAATAATGTGGTATTACATTATGACCTAAAGTATAAGACAAATATTCATGAGTCCATCCTGATATAAAATTAAAAAATAATTTGGGGATAAAGGATAAATCTCCCTACAGAATAATTCCAAATAGCATAAATAGAGATGGATATTGATTTCCCTCCTGCTTTTAAGTATCTTGTATCCAAAAGAACAGAGTATAAAAAGAGAAAAAAGAGTAACTTTACAGTAAATAAATCCTACAAACACCACTTAAACAAGTGATAGTGACTATCACCAGTGATAAGTCACATCAGTATTACATGCCTCCAATATGATACAGGAAGGGCATTCACCTCCAAGGTTGTTCTTCCCCAGAGCCCAATAACTTCAGTCTAGCCATGAAGAAAATATCAGACAACCCCAAATTAAGGAACATTCTACAAAATACTTGGCCAGTATGCTTCAAGAATTCCAAGGTCATAGCAAATAAAAAAAGGCTGAGAGTCTAAGGAGACTTGGTAACTAAATGCATAGTGGTATCCTAGATAGGACCCTGTAACAGAAAAAAGTATATTAGTGGACAAAGTTGGGAAAACATGAATAAATTCTGCAGTTTACTTAATAGGCACAAACCAATATTGATTTCTTAGTTTTAACAAATATATTAAGGTAATATAGATGTTAACATTAGGGGAAACTGAGTAAGGGGTGTGTGAGAACTCTCAGTATTAACTTTGGAACTCTTTTTGTATAAATCTAAAATTCTTTCAAAATAAAAAAAAATTAAATGTCAAAAACCCCATGAAAAAAATCTCTAACTTTAGTAGTCATAATAATTGTGGTAATGTTTATCATATCAGCAGAAATAATTCAGTCCCCTTGGTTTTTGAAGTCTCTGCTTATTTTGTGATTCATGCTGAGTAACTTTCATTACTTGTGACCTTTTGAAAATGTTCTTTCTTTCATCATTTCTCTATTTTGTTTGATGATGTGCTTCTGGTAAGTTGTTGCTAATAAAAGTGCAATAAAAAATGTAAATTCAAATAAAGATGAAATTTTAAAGGACAGCATTTAGTAAATTCTTAAAAGAAAGAAATGTGCTTAAAGAGAGACATTTTACCAAACTAAATTGTAAAGTACTTAGTATTTAGGAACTGCACAAAATATGCATGAATAGTTGCTTTCTTTAAACCACTGATAATTTAATAGAAAGCTTATCTCTGCAGTAACATTTTTCGGATCTTTTTAGAACAAAGGCGGAATGGAAGCCAGATTTGCCTTGGTTGAAAGTATACAGGAGGAGAGTAAGTAGATAGTGAGCATAGGCAAATCTTTCCAGAAGTTTTGCTATGAAGAGGAAAAGAACAATGGAGTGATAGCTGGAATAAGATGTATATTTAAGGGATCATTGTTATACTTTATATTTAAGGTGAAGGAAATTAGAAAAATTTATATTGACAATAAAACATGAGAAAGAAATGAATGACATGGGAAATTGTGGAAAACTCCAGGATTCAAGCACTGAGGGAGATGTTATTTAGAAACAAGTGGAGGAATGCCCTTTCCTAGGATCAGACCATATGTTATGAATTTGGTTAAAAAAAAAAAACCTGACAAATTTGGGGGCAGGAAGGGGTGGGGGAGACTGATGTTATTGTTTTGACTCTCTGCCCTATAAAATATGAGGTAAGGCCATCAGTTTAGATTCCTGGGGAGGGAATTTTGTAGTTCTGAAGAGAGAAGACCACTGAACTTAATTTTCTCAGAAAGTAGGGAATAAACTTCCTAGAGAAATAAATTTTTTTCAAGAAATTTAGAATTTTTGAATAAAACTGTTAACTAAAGAAATTTTCCTTCGCCATTAAAGTAATGGCATTTTATTTGAAATTCAAATCTAGCTTGAAAGTACATAAAAAATAATGTGTGGCAAAACCTCACTCCACTGGAGACAAAGGCAGTGCCTCTATCTCATTTAGATAGCAGGCATTATCATGGCATCTATAATTTCTGTGCAGTGTCACACTAACTTGATTTAAGATCCAAACTGAAATTTATACTTTCCACCAAAATGCTTATAAAAAATTCTCTTGATTATGCCAACACATGTATATAGAAAGAGTGCCTACTCTTCTATATATATAGAAGTGTAGGCACTTCGATGCCACTTAAATCTAGGCCCTTCCTAGAGTTATCAAGTAAGAAGCCTTCTGCAGAATACCACAGTGGAGATCCATGCTCTACTACCTTTTAATATTTTTATTTTTTACTTTTTAAAATATTTATTTATTATTTTTTAATAAATTAATTTTTATTGGTGTTCAATTTGCCAACATATAGAATAACACCCAGTGCTCATCCCGTCAAGTGTCCCCCTCAGTGCCCGTCACCCATTCCCCCCACCCCCCGCCCTCCTCCCCTTCCACCACCCCTAGTTCGTTTCCCAGAGTTAGGAGTCTTTATGTTCTGTCTCCCTTCCTGATATTTCCCACACATTTCTTCTCCCTTCCTTTATATTCCCTTTCACTATTATTTATATTCCCCAAATGAATGAGAACATACACTGTTTGTCCTTCTCCGATTGACTTATTTATTTGAGAGAGAGAGCACACGCAAGTGGGTGGTGGTGCTGAGGCAGAGAGAGAGAAATCCTCCAGCAGATTCCCTGCTGAGTACAGAGTCCAATGCGGGGCCTGATCCCAGGACCCTGAGATCATGACCTGAGCCAAAAATCAAGAGCTGGACACACTTAACTGACTGAGCCACTCAGGCACTCCTCTAACACCTTTTTAGGACCACAGTTTCTATAAGCTGGACTAAAACTTGAGAAATCTCTGCAATGAGTATTAGAAGTCCAGACATGAGAAAACGACCACTTCAACATAGTCCAGAATGATGTATAAAGAAAAAAATCAGTCAAACAGTTCCCTCAGTTTCTAAGTGGGTACAGACAGATTGTAAAGTACAGAGTGGGGTCTAATGGGATTGTCATTAAAGGCTGAAATTGTCCATTGAAATCAGAAGCCACTTTAGGGCAATTGGTATATTAGAGCAAAGACAATAAACTATTTACTCTTAAGTGAGTGCAGGAATCACATATGAGCTATTTGAAAATGGTCACTTTGTTAAACTCTCATATTAGTTCTAATTATTAATGAGATGCTCTCAGATAGTCCATATGTGCTATCATATCATCGACATTCAGTCTTCAATATATTTTGCATTTCTTATACTTCTTATTTCTCCTTCACTGTTTCTGGCATTTGCTGGGATCTCCTAAGCAAAGCTGAATGATAAGGGTATTGGGGTACATCCGTGTTTGTTCCATTAACGAAAATGTTTTTAATCTGTAATCATGGTTTTTTTTTTTTTTTTTTTTTTTTTTTTTTTTTTTTTTTTTTTTTTACTTTTGGCTTAATCTGTGCCTCGACTCTTGTTCTTATTTATATTAGCCAATTTTTAAATGTATTTTACCTAATTTTTCAATGTCAGGTTTTGGTTTTAGTGTAAATGAGATTACTAGTGTGTGTTTGTTTTGAATGGTTTATCTTCTACCTCATTAATTTCTGCACGTATACATGTTTTATTTCAATTTATTTGAGGTTTTATTCATTTTTATTTTTTTTATTCTTAAAGAGAAAAGTTTCTTCCTTTTAATTTCGATTTTTCAAGTAAAATCCATTTAATTCTATAAAATTTCTTCTGAGTATGATTTAGGCCACTTCCCATAGGTTTTTCTTTTAACGATTTTATTTATTTATGTATTTATTTACTGAGAGAGAGAAAGAGCGCATGCAAGCAGGGGGAGGGAGAAGGACAAGCCAACTCCTCGCTGAGCCTGGAGTCCAACATGGGGCTCGATCTTATGACCCCGAGATCATGACCTGACCCAAAATTAAGAGTTGGACACTTAACTGACTGAGCCACCCAGGCCTCCCCATAGGTTTTAATATATAGTGTCCTCATTCTTTTCTAAATACATTGTGATGCTGGCTATGATTTTCTCATTAAAACAAAACTAAAAAATAAATTAGACAACACTAGCACTTTTAGTTATTTTATTATGATGATTAAGAAATAACCCATTTTCATAATAAAATATCCAAACAGTGGAGAACAGTATAAAATAAAATGAATTCCCCACGTCTTCATACTCTGTTATTGGAGGTTAGTAATATTAACAATTTCTTCAATCTTTTTGCAAAACATACTTTATACATATAAGAGCATATGTATCTTTTTTTTTTTTTTACACAAAAGGGAATCTAAACTAATTATCCATCACTGTGAAACACATTAACCCAAAATTTGGTGACTTAAGACAGTCAACTTATTTTTATTTCATATTTTCTGTGCATTAGGAATCTGCATGTGACTTAACTGGGTCATCTAACTCCAGGTATCCCACAAGGCTTCAATCAATGTGTCAGCCAGGACTGCAGTCACCTCAAAGCTCAAGAGGGAAAGGAGCAATGCCTCTGAGGGCACTCATGTGGCTCTCCACTGGCCTTTAGTCCCTGCTAGCTATTGGTCAGAGACAACAATTCGTTGTCAAGTTGGCCTTTCCATAGGGCAGTTTACAAAAAGGTAGGTGACTTTCCTCAGAGAAAACAAGTGAGTGCAGGAGGGTACAAAAAAGATACTACAGTCTTGTAACCTAATCTTTGTCATCTCTGTTACATTCTTTTCACTAAAGTGAATCATGAAACCCAGCCCACTGGGATGCCTGGGTGGCTCAGTGGTTTGGCGCCTGCCTTTGGCCCAGAGTATGATCCTGGAGACCTGGGATTGAGTCACACGTGGGGCTCCCTGCATGGAGAGAGATCTCTGCCTATGTCTCTGCCTCTCTCTGTCTCTCATGAATAAATAAATAAAATCTTTATACAATAAATGAAACCGAACCCATTTTCAAAGGATAATACCAGGAGGGCAATGATTGAAGGTAGTTTTAGAGACTGCTTACCTCAGGATCATATTATGCCTTTATCCCCTCAAAAATATCTTTTACATCCTTTCATGTTGTTAATTTACCTAATGCTTTCCAATCACTGCCAGTGTGATGGGGGGAAAAGCAGTGAACAAGCGAGCAAGCAAAAAAAATAAATACATAAAGAAACAGATAAATGAGAACTCAATTTAGTAAATATATTTAGGTATGATTACTAAGCATATGTGAAAAGTTCATGGTTAGTGGCATACCCCTCAATACTGTAAACTCATTCCAAACTTGGCCAAGTAGTATAATGGACTAGCAGGATCCTCTTGAGAATGGAATCAAGGGTCACAGAGAAAAAATAGAGAAGAGAATTCATTCTGGGAAAGCAGAAGAGTCCAAATGGATAATCAGTGATCACAACTGTAGAATAGACTTAGAAGACATTGGTCTTCCTTTTTACACAAAATATTTGAAACCATAATGCGGCAAATTCTCCTGTTCCCTAATTCCTCAGCTGAAGCTGAGAGATGAGGACTTAGACGAGGGAGAATATAGATTCAAAAGGCAGCTTCTACTGTACTGTGTCAAATAATCACCTTATTGGTTTTTCCAGGGCTTTTTCCTGGTCCCTATCAACCCCTTCCAGTCATGGAGTACCCTTGGACTAGTTTTAATCATTTGTAGCATTCTTCCTTGTACATATGATCTATTTCACCTTATGTATTCCAGTATTCCTTTATCAACTTTGTTCCAACATGGGAACTCCATATGTTTTCCAGTAGAATTGTAGATTTTTGGGGATTTTTTTGTACATTATTTTCTAATCCAGAGCATTTTAAATCCAGTAGACCCATATTATAACAATTTTCTAGTTTGCTATACCATCATCGCAAATCCTTTCCTCCATTACATGGAATAATTAACATGAGAGGCTGAAGACTTCTTACCTGTCATGGAATAACCATTCATATTTTTATCTCCTTCTACGGTTTTTAGAAGTTTCATGATTAGCAATGCTATCACTTTAAATTGTGAAGTTCTACATATTTCATGCAACTGCCCTCTTCCCAGTGTTCATCAAGATACTTTGAAATCCCACCATCCTTTCATAAAAATAGCCCAAGATATACAAATGATTCACTTGATTAATAATTTTTAATTTTATGAATATTTTTCCTATTCTGATTTTTTAATGAAGAAAATATATAGGTTTCTAAGGTATGTGATGGTCAAAAATAGGCATAGCCCTTCCCTACTATTGTTAAATAGGGAACTGTAGCAGTAGTGAGGAAGAAAAAATAGGTTAACATTTACTCTACATAGATAATTTGGCTTCAGTGTGTCCAATAACAGATTAGATTTACTAACTATGAAACAACTAAATGAGAATCTTCACTTGGTGTTTTTTTTAGTTTAGAGTCTCCTTTTACTGATTATGGTATGATGGTCAAAAGAACAAGCTAAAACTATTTTTTAAACTTTTACTTATTTATTTTAAAGAGAAAGAACATGCACGTGTGAGTGGGGGTTGGGACAGAAGGAGAGAATCTTCAAGCCGACTTTCTGGTGAGTGCAGAGCCCAAGGTGGGGCTCATTCCTACTACCCATGAGATCACTAATCATAAGATCATGACCTGAGCTGAAACCAAAAGTCAGACACTTAACTGACTGAGCCACACAGGTCCCCCAAGCTAAAACTATTTTTTGAAAACATAACTGTCTGAGGATATTTAATCTGTAAAAAATGAAGCATAAAATTACCTCTTAAGTATAAAATGAGAGGAGTGAGTCAAGTGGAAGCAGGCCCAAAAAGTGAGATAGATGTGTTTTATCAATGCAAACAAGAAACATGTCAGAAAGAGTATTGAATTTGTTTGGGGCTCTAAAAAATTACCTGAAGTGGCTGAGGCTGGGCATCTTATGTTTAGAAAGTTCTGGGGAATTCTGATCTCCTAGATTAGTTACAATGAGTGTGGTGCTAATTCACACTGAGACATCATCCTTATTTAAAGACCTTAAGATGTTTGAAAAAAGAAGAGGATAGTGCAGAAGAATTGAAATTCTTAGAGAGTTACACTGTTCAGATGTTAGGAAACCTGCTGAGTCTTACAGCCTTCAGCAAGGCTGTAGCCTCTGTTTTTGAGGGTGATAGAACTTCTCTGAAGAACTTCAGAAGATTATGTGGAGGAAGCTTGCTTAGTGTCTATAAATAATGGCTTTTTGGAATAAACGTCTGTATATATTTTCATTACACAAGACAAAAGATATCCCAGGTCATGCTGTGCTCCAAAATTTCTTACTTGGTTTCTTGCAAAATATTGAAGGTAAATAAGCTTAATTGTTTTCAGAAGTATCATTCACAAAAATGATTAGTTTAAAATACATTAAAAATATTTATAAGATTGATGAGAACTTATTTTAAGGAAATCTTTGCTTGCCCTCAAAATTATTATTTCTTTGAGTGATTTTATGAAAAATAAAAAAAACCCTGCAATTTCATTTCAAATACTTCTTTTGGCCTAATTATGGGTAGCTGCTTTTCTCATATAATTAATAAAAATCAGGTTTCAGATTTATTGGATTTTGGATTTTAAAAAATTTCCTAGGAAAATTAGAAGCCATTCTAATAATGCCTATATTGCATATATGAAGAAATCTATTCCTTCTCTTAATTATTAAAGTAGGTCATAGACAAATCAATTTGCGGTGAATACAGAGGAAAAATATAAACTATAGCTAAGGGTTTTTAACTATTATAAAAACTTTTAATTGTGAAAATAAGGTATCTGTTGAGTCTGTGGAAAGGAAGTGCTATTATCCTTTCCCCTTAATTCACTGTCCAGTTGGTGTGCAAGAATGAGAGCTAAGCAAGATTTTAACTTTCATACAAGTTTCCACTCCAAATAGGCTTCAGCAAAATTGTTATTTTAGAATAAATTTACAGAAACAGCATTGCTGGGAAAATGGTATATAAAAGACAAGCTTTTTGTTGTCCCTAAATTGCTCTTCATGCATTTGTTTCAGTTTTGGCTCCCATCAACAGTTTTAGACAATACTGGCTTTCTCATACTATAAACAAAAAAAGCCATATTTTAAAACTTTTCTTACAATGTTTAGTTACTCTCTTTCTTCTTTTGTTTCTATTTGATATTTTTATAGTAGCTACAATACATTATTTCACTGGATTTAAAAAAATGAAGAGTCTATATAACGAAGTGAGAAAAATGAGGATTGCTCTTCTCTTTCAGTCATCCCATATATATTCTTTTGGGCTTATTTATGATTCCCAGAAAGAGAGAAAGGGGGAGGGTAGGGAAGGAAAGGAGAGAGTGGTGGAATAAGGAAGGAAGGAAGGAAGGAAGGAAGGAAGGAAGGAAGGAAGGAAGGAAGGTTGGCTGGTTGTAGCTCTAAAAAGAATTTTATCCTAGTATCTTGCATAGCCAAAGAATATTTTTCCCCCAGGGTCATAACCATAATATGCAAATGGTACCTTTGATTTTCTAAAAAAATCTGTTTATTGGCATAGCACATGGGTTTGTCCTTATGCAAGGAACTATAGTCCATAGAATCCATGCTCTCTCAGACAGTTAACTACTAGATTTGGACAAAAAAAGCACTGAACCTACCTTGTCTGAGACAGAAGTGAATGTCATATAAGAGGACAGTGTCAGAGATATGATGAGTTCATATCACATCCTCCGTCTTTCTTTACAAAGACTCTTCCAGATAGCACCATTACCCATAGCCTCAAAATAAGAGAAGCTATCTAAGCTATTTTAGTTATTGATTGCAATTGGATGTTGGTAAGAGAAACCCATATTATCCGGGGCTTAAACACAATGCAAGTTTGTTTCCTCTTAAACAAGTCCAAAGATGGGCAGTTCGTGGCCCTCAATATCCCAACCAACTCTTACCTTTATGCCTTGCCATTTATATCATGATGGGGAGATGCTCTACCCAACATAATTTTTTAAAGATTTATTTATTCATGAGAGACACAGACTGAGAGAGACAGGCAGAGACACAGGCAGAGGGAGAAGCAGGCTCCTCACAGGAAGCCTGATGCGGGACTTGATGCCAGGATCTTGGCATCACGCCCTGAGTCGAAGGCAGGCGCCCAACCGCTGAGCCACCCAGGCGTCCCTCCACAAAACTTTAATAAGCAATTGTGTTCCAGGCAGAAAGGGCAAAGTGGGGGAAGCAAGAAGAGATAATCTCTATATAGAGAATCAAAATCTTTCCCAGAAGTGCCTAGCCAACTTCTTACATCTTATCACCTCCTCCCAAATGTAAGTGACCTTGATAATTTATATTATTTTAGCTGATCATATGGTCACATGTAACCTACAGAGTTTCTATTCATAAGGAGAAGGGAAAGAGAAGGACAGATACTGGGTAGATTTCCTGCTACAGGAATGCCAAAAGTATGTCATAAAGAAAGGAATTCCCAACAGTGCCAAGGATAGCTGAAAATCAAGTAAGTTAAAAGTGAAGAAATAACCATTAATTCTAAGAATAAGGTTATTTAGTGACCATGGCAAGGAAAGTTTCAATGATTGATGCAGGAGAAATCAAAAGGAGTGAGGGAGGGCTAGCACTAAGAAGTGGACTACTAAAGACAAGAGTTCATAAGCAAAAACAGATTTTAAAAAAGAATCATTTTATAAACTGCGCATGTGCACAAGGGAATTTT
Source organism: Vulpes lagopus (assembly GCF_018345385.1). Taxonomy (NCBI): domain Eukaryota; kingdom Metazoa; phylum Chordata; class Mammalia; order Carnivora; family Canidae; genus Vulpes; species Vulpes lagopus. The sequence goes on from NC_054848.1 coordinate 22,966,085, forward strand.
GGAGGGTGATGAGAATGTTTCTGGATTTCGGTGCTGGTTGCACGCATTCATAAATTCACTAAAAACATCACTGAGTTGACACAACCTGTGAATTTTATGACATGTAAATTATACTTCAATAAAACCTAAAAATAAAACAAATGATATTAACCTCTACAGATATTTGGCTGTGAAGGAAACAAGAAAGATGTAGCAATTTTCCCCATTATTAAGAAATCCCAACACTTGGTTTCATTCTTGTTAAAGATTTTTTTTTTTTACTTTTTAAAGATTTATTTGAGAGAGAGAGAGAGAGAGAGAGAGAGAGCACACTCGCCCATGCATGAGCAGGGGGAGGAGCAGAGAAGGATGGAGAAGGAGAAACTGACTTCCCACTGAGCATGGGGTCATGCAGGGCTCAATCTCATGACCCTGATATCATGACCTGAGCTGAAATCAAGAAGGGGACATTTAACTTACTGAACCACCCAGGTGCCCCTACTTGGTTTCATTTTGTTTTTTTTGTTTTAGTTTTTTGGCAGGGTGTGGGGGCAGGCAGATTTTATCAAAATCTAAGTTACTTTGAAGAAATGAGAATTTTGTTTCTTTTTGTCAGGAATTAAGAAAAGAAATACAAAACACAATAGAGCAAAAGCTTATAAAGTTATGTGAGGTTAAATTTAAAAAATCTTTCCCTACTTGGTCTGCCATCACTACTTCTCAAAGGTCAATGCACTTATTAGCCTGGTGGTCTATCTTTTTAAAGTTATATGTATATACAAACATATACAAAGGTGGGCCCAGGCTAAGTGGAGCCCAAAGTCTATACAATACGATGGCTAATAAAAAAATTCAAAAATCAAGAGAAATAATACAAAATTATATATTTATAATTAGGTTCAAATATATATATATATGTTTTTCTTTTAATTTCAGTTAAGTAATAAACAGCATAATAACACTTTTGTGTGTCAGCGTAATATTAGTTTCAGGTGCAGAATTTAGTGATTCAGCACTTCTGTACATCACCCAGTGCTCATCACAAGTGTCCTCCTTAATCCCCATCGCCTTTTTCACCCATCCCCAACTCACCTCCCCTCTGGTAACTATGTTTATTCTCTATGGTTAAGAGTCTGTATTTTTTCAGCCATAAAAAAAGAATGAAATCTTGCCATTTGCAACGACATGGTGGGAGCTACAGAATATTATGCTAAGCAAAATAAGGCAGTCAGAGAAATACGAATACCATATGATTTCACTCACATAGGGAATTTAAGAAACAAAACAAATGAGCAAAGAAAAAAGAGACAAAAGTGTACATATATTTTAATGAAAAGAGAAATCACAAGGAATTTCTGGAGCTTTAACAATTGAGATTCATTTCTTCTGAGGTCTCTTTACACAATTTTGTAGAAATGCTTATAGAGAAATACTTTCTGTGCAAACTGGTTTCCAGAATGTACTACAACTCCAAGCACTCCTATAAACCTAGGGACTTGTATAAGAGAGAGAGAGACCCTGAAGTTTAAGTTTCATTACTCTCAGAAAATCTGCCACTATATATATATTATATATTATAAACATTAATAAATATATTAAAATTAATAAATAAAGTTTAATTTATTAATAATTAATATTATTAATCTATTAATAAATAATATATTAATGTATGACATATTATACGGTGGGTAGCCATCATATGGAGCTTAGTTGTGCAAAAGATACAATTCTTTTTTTTTTTGATACAATTCTTTTTATTTTCTTATATCCACTTTATTTTTATTGAAGATCTCTACTGGAGTAGTGGAAACTTGTTCTCAGTTCAATAGGGTTTTATCCTATTCCTTAGAGATTTGGTCAAAGTTCCTGGAGACTTAAAGGTGCAAAAGAATGAGAACAGATAATTCTTTTTATTTATTTTATTTTATTTTATTTTATTTTATTTTATTTTATTTTATTATTTTTGTATATTTTTTATTGGAACCGATATTTCGGTTGGAGCCAATATTTTATTGAACCAATATTTTTATTGGTTCTATTTGCCAACATATAGCATAACACCCAGTGCTCATCCTGTCAAGTGCCCCCCCTTAGTGCCTGTCACCCAGTCACCCCATACCCCCGCCCTCCTCCCCTTCCACTACCCCCTGTTCGTTTCCCAGAGTTAGGAGTCTCTCATGCTCTGTCACCCTCTTTGATATTTCCCACTCATTTTTTCTCCTTTCCTCTTTAATCCCTTTCACGATTTTTTAATAGTCCCTGTATGAATGAAAGCATATAATGTTTGTCCTTCTCTGATTGACTTACTTCACTCAGAATATACCCTCTAGTTCTATCCATGTTGAAGCAAATGGTGGGTATTCGTCGTTTCTAATGGCTGAGTAATATTCCATTGTATATATACATGGACCACATCTTCTTTATCCATTCATCTTTCGATGGACACCGAGGCTCCTTCCACAATTTGCCTATTGTGGACCAACTGTGGAAGGAGCCTCAGTGTCCATCGAAAGATAATTCTTGATAAGCTCATTGAAGAACCAGCGTATCTAGGGCCATTGTATAGCCATTTTTTCCCTTGGTTCTTTTGTTACCAGGGCTTGCCCCCTTTCCCTCCCCTCCCTGGGACACTACAATAGTTAGACTCTTACCTGGCAGGTTATCTCCAGAATAGCTCATACAAGTTATTTACAACCAACATATGTGCCTGATAGGTCGACAGCAGACCAGTACTGATCATTCTCTATTTTGAATACCAGTCTATTATTTTCTCCCCACCCCCTAAACTTCTAAGATTTTTTGGGTAGAGACATTTTTAAAAATGAAGAAATTCTTCTCATTCTTGATTTTTCCCCCATTTTCATCAATTCTCAACATTCTCTAAGGACTTTAGATTTTAGGTGTCTATATCCAGAAGAAACATGAAGGCTCTTTTCTTTCTCATTCCTCCCCTGAAGCTATGAACTTAGGAATTTGAGTGGGGTGGGTTGGGGGACAGAGTGGAAATGGTATGAAAAGTAGTGGATAATTGCCAGGAAAACAATTAGTTAAAATTTAATAAATAATCGAACTGTACATTTTCCAACATATAAAAGATGTCATCAATTATTATTACATTAAATATATGCAATTTAGTTTTAAAATTTTACCACTTGATTACATTAATCTATGAAATATCTTACTGATTTCTTTTGCCTTATAGTTAAAGTTTGAATATTAGCTGGCTTCACATGGAGAATATAGATTCTGCTGCACCACTTTTGGACCCCAACAGTGAATGTATCATATTACTCTTTTGATATATACTGAAAACCAATTATATGACAATGTTCCAGCGTTGGGAGTGTAGTGGCTCACAAAAAAAGTCTCTGTCCTAATGAAGCTTTGACTTTACTGGGAATAAGGATAATAAAGATGTATACACATTTATAATGTCACCGTAGTACAGGTAAAGGCTATGGAAAAAAAGGGGGGGGAGGCAGGTGAAGGCTTAGAGACTGAAGATGGTAATCAGGGACAGTCTTTTACAAAAGCTTTGAAAAAATTAAGAGTGAGCCCTGTGAGTATCTGGAAGAAGTTCCCTGACAAAAGGAGCAAGTGATGGAGGCACTGTGAGAAAGGCAGAGTCCCTGGGAAGAGGGAGAGCAGCCTAGAGTGATGGGAGATGGAGAAAAGTTTCAGAGCCAGATCCTGTGGTCAAATACAGTGATATAGGCCTGGATAAGAACTTTGTATTTTATTCTCAATAAGTGTGATGGGCTTCTGAGAGTTCTTTTTGCTTTCGTTCCTTAGCTTTGTTTCTTAACCAGAGTGTCATGTGTTTCATAAACAGTGCACAATGTCACTACTTTTAGGACTGACAACTTAATTTCAAGGCATATATACTGAAGTATAACCAGGTCTCATTTGCATTCTAAATTTAATAAAAATAGGATGAAATATAAATAAAGTGTATAATTTTATTTTTAAGACTAGCAGTTTATAGCACATGAATTTGGTCGCAAACATGTATTTAGCTTAGAATATGCTGCACTCTATATCAAGCAAATAGGCTATTTCTCCTCCCTTTAATCACAATGCCTGACAGGTGACAGACATGTTCTATAAAAAATGTAATAAAAAAAACCTTTAGAAAACATATTTTTCTTAAAAAAGAAATTTTCAAGTCAGTGTAATTAGTGCTGGCATCATAGAAAAATATTTGTGAAGATTTTTCTAATGTAAATTGCAAACTTAACCATGTAAGGGTTTCTAAGCTAAATGACTCAACTGGAGACACAAACAGAATACCAGAATTTTTTTGCATGATTAAGTTGTATACTTCAAAAAATGATAACTATGTCAAAACTTATTCCTTGAACTGGCCACTATACATTACTTTTACATCATCTATTTTAAGTATCCCAATAAATCCCTTAGGCTGTATCCTAAGGAAATAATCAGAGATACGAAGAAAAGATTTAGGTTCTAAGATATTTATCCTAGTATGATAAAAGCAAATTTGACAAAATCTAAATTCCCAGCAATAAGGTAATAATCAATAGATTGTGCTATTTTGTATCATGAAGTATTACCATGATAATGAATGTTCACTATTCTAAGTATAAAATAAAGGACCGAACTCTGTGGTTTTTGTGTTCCCATTCAGGTATATCAAGCTGTCAAATTTGATTCTTCAAGAAGTTCCTCTTTTAATATGACAAGTCTAACATTTGTCTTTTCCAATGTTACTATTATTAATCTTAATTTCAGAAATGCAAACACTATTCATTGATTTGCTTGAGGTCTTTTGGGATACTTCCTGGATTACTTTTGTCTACATGTACTTCATTTTATTTTAACACTTAGAAAGCCGAATAAGCAGTCACAAGGACTTCTTGTCCCTGTTAAAGCAAAATGTACTATTAGTCTCATCTTTCCCTCAACGTTTATAGATATATGATTATCTATCTATCATCTATCTATCTATCTATCTATCTATCTATCTATCTATCTATCATCTATCTACCTATATCATAGAGCTTGTCAAGGTCGTATATTTCTGAGTTTACTTCCTTCTGATTAAACAATAGTATATCCTTTCAATAGCTCATTTTTGAACAGAGAAGATCTTACTTGTTATCAGTTTTATTTGATCTTACCTAATTTTTCCATTTTTTTCAGTTGTCCAGTCAGATTATATTGAAGTATGATAGTCAGTCTCTGGAAGTATTGCTCCACTTTATCAGTTCAGTTCAACCTTATTTTATCTTCCTCTCTGTATTAAAATTAAAATTACCAGGCAGCCGGGGTGGCTCAACGGTTTAGCGCCGCCTTCAGCCCAGGGCCTAATCCTGGAGACCTGGGATCGAGTCCCACCATCGGGCTCCCTGCATGGAGCCTGCTTCTCCCTCTGCCTGTGTCTCTGCCTCTCTCTCTCTGTCTCTCATAAATAAATAAATAAATAAATAAATAAATAAATAAATAAATAAAATTACCAAACATTAGTTTCTTAAATTGCCAGTATACTTAACCATTGATAAATTTATAACTTAATGATAATTTATAGGGCAGCCCCGGTGGCGCAGCGGTTTAGCGTCGCCTGCAGCCTGGGGCGTGATCCTGGAGACCCGGGATCGAGTCCCACATTGGGCTCCCCGCATGGAGCCTGCTTCTCCCTCTGCCTGTGTCTCTGTCTCTCTCTATGTTGCACATGGATAAATAAATAAATTTTTAAAAACACTTTAAAAAATGATAATTTATAATTATAAACTTATAATTATATTTATTGCATAAACAAAAGTGACATATTTTATTAGATGTTTGCATGTTATTGGTAGTAGAATGTATGACATTAAGAAAAACAAATGATAAATTTTAAGTTTTCCTTCTCTGAAATGAATAGTTAACTGAAAATTCAGTATCTGTGTAAACTGTAAATGTGTTTTTGCTAAATTTGCCTACATTAGTGTCATATGTTCTGGCTTTAAATCTTGGAATGGCAAAGTTGGAAGACTAAAGGTTATCATATTTAGTAGCATTACCTATGAGAAATGTACTAAGAAATGAAACCGTAATGAGGCAAATCAACATAAATACTTCTTTTTCATGGTTTGGGCAGTACTTCACAGAAAGAAGGACTATAAAATAGATGTGAGATCTCAGCTCCATAGCATATCTATACCATAAAGAGTTAGCTGTCATTTGACATCTGCACCAGAGAAAAGTCAGAGAGATTCTTCAAGACAGAATATTTTCTATGTAATGTATAATTTTGATCTTCCAACAACTGCCTAAACTATGATGAAAAATAATATGTGTTGTAATGGTTACTGGAACAGCCTTTGAAGCCAGCCTTCCTTAGTTCAAATCTTGGATCTGCGATTCACTGTTTAACCCGTCTGCCTCAGTTTCTCTTCGGTAAAATGGGAATAAGAATAATATTATTTATTCACTTCACAGAATTTTCTCAATGTCAAATGAGTGACTAATGTGTATAAAACACTGGGAACTATAGCTGATAATTATAAAGTGTTCTTTAAATATGTGCTAATATTATTTTTATCCCTCTTATTATTACCCATTCACTTTTCTCATATTTCAGAAGTATTACCTATGGCTTGTGATGTGCTGGCAAACACTTCAGAAAAACAAACAAAATCAACTCCTGTAGCCAGACTTTAGGAGATTTTACTGACATTTGAAAACTATTTTTGCCATCTAATTCTAAATGCATCTAAGCAAAAGGCTAGCTTTTGTTGTGTTTTAAAAGCTAAGTTTTATGTAAATCTGATCAGAATAAAGAAGGGAGAATATACATTCGGTTAAACTACAAAAATGCTAAAATGTTTAGTCTCCTTTTCCATTCATCATCTAGAAGTAAATAATGGCATGATACACCTTTATAAAATGCTCTTAAATTTTCTCCAGTCTTTTTACATAATCTAAATCCAAAGAACCAGGGATTATTTTAATACAAGCATAACTACAACTGACAAATAATCTTATTTTGTTTTTAAAAGTTCTTGGGACCACAAATGTAAAATAACTTCTTAGCAGTTAATATGCCAAACCAACCAGAATGAGTTGTTTAGTGAACTTTATTAAAAAAATACTTCGGGCAGCCCAGGTGGCCTAGTGGTTTAGCGCCACCTTCAGCCCGGGGTGTGATCCTGGACACCCGGGATCCAGTCCCGCATCCGCCTCCCTGCATAGAGCCTGCTTCTCCCTCTGCCTGTGTCTCTGCCTCTCTCTCGGTGTCTGTCATGAATAAATAAATAAAATCTTTAAAAAAATACTTCCTAAAAAGGCATAATATTACTTTAATCTGACAGGATGGAAAGGGAACATCTGCCACATAAACTGTTTTTTTAAACCCTATATTGTATGCATAGCCATTAAATCTTTATTCTGATGTCCAAAGTTTCCAGAAATTTAATATGTATACTGAAAAATAATTTATTAAAATTGAATAAAACCAGATCCTATTATAACAACTTTAATTACTTCTTTTTATTTTTATTTATTTATTTATTTATTTTTTTATTAGAAAGAGAGGCAGAGACACAAGCAGAGGGAGAAGCAGGCTCCTCGCAGGGAGCCTGATGTGGGACTCGATTCTGGGTCCCCAGGGTCACGCCGTGGGTCGAAGGCGGTGCTAAACCGCTGAGCCACCCGGGCTGCCCTCAATGAATATATTTTTTTTCTTTTTTTTTTACGATAGTCATACAGAGAGAGAGAGAGAGGCAGAGACACAGGCAGAGGGAGAAGCAGGCTCCATGCACCGGGAGCCCGACGTGGGATTCGATCCCCGGTCTCCAGGATCGCGCCCTGGGCCAAAGGCAGGCGCCAAACCGCTGCGCCACCCAGGGATCCCTTCTCTATAATTTTAAAAGATTTTCTCTATATGTTGATGTTAAAGCCTGAAAAGCAATAAACAGCACTTCTCATTCAACTATCCAAATGTATGCCATACAATTAAGTAGTACAACTGATTAGTCTTTGAATCATTATTTTCTGCAAAGGGGAAAAATACTGTATATATATATATATATATATATATATATATATATATATATATATAAAATGGGTCTTCTTTAAATTTATTTTTTAATTTTCTTGAATCTCCTAGGTCATACTTTGATATCAGTGTTTTTTATATTACATGTTGCCATCTTTCTTAGATGTCTTTTCGTTTTATGTCTTTGATGTCTTTTCTTTGCCTTTTAAGCAACTTTTTCATAGATATTAGACTTCTCTGTACTTAAGTGTCTGAAAATACATTTATTTGACATTCATGGATGATGAATGATATGACTGGGTACAGAATTCTAGTTTCAAAATATTTATTTTTCATAAAAATTTAAAGATATTGCTTATAGTTTTTTTTGTGAAAAATTACTTCCCCACACTTCTCCTTTCATTGCAAATAAAATTTATTTTCCTCTACGAAATCTGTAGGATTTTTATTTTAATGTTGATGATGAAATTTACTTATTCTACTGGGCAGTGAATGGACCCGTTAAATCTGAATGTTTACATCTTTCCATAATTCAGGGACTCTTTTTTTCAGTTGATTAGTTCCTCCTTTCTTTGGGGTTACCTGAATCTACACACCATGACTAACACTTATCCTTCACTTTGCCTCAACTATTTCGAGAGATTTCTAGATCTGCAATTCAAGCATAAGTTATGTACATTTGTAATTTAGTCCATTGAATTTTAAATTTCCAAGAATGTAGTTTACATGTCAGATCTTTTTTGCTTTCATGGTTGATTATTCTTATGTCATGGAAGCATTATTCATCTCAGTTGTCTCTCAGGATGTGAATTAGATTCAATTTATTTCATTTTTCCTTTGCATGTTTTGATTCCTTAATTCTGTTATTCTGTTCTTTTTTGTCCATCTCCTTAACACTTTGTGTTTTTCCTCAAGTGCACTGTCATATGTGTTGATTTATTTATATTTTTAAATGAAGTAATTGATTACTTAACATTGGTACACAGCATGCTGGGTTCCACACTAGTGCTGGTCGTGCTTCTCCGATAGAACTTTTCCATAATTAAGGCTGACCACTGATTCTGTGTAAGTAAACAAATATTACTCTGTAGCAGTTATTGACTTTTGTATGGATGGTGAATAGGCAAAGAGGCATACCCAAGGTCTTCATAATTGCTAAACCAAAGAATTTTACTCTGAGAATCAAAATCTCTAATATATTTCTCTTTTTTGTCCAACACTTTCCTTTTTATAATCCCTTGAGGCTTGTCTCAACTTCAGTTTAGCTTCCTCGCCAAGACACAATACACTTACTAGTAACCTTGTCCCAGAACAGAATATTTTATCTAGAAAATTTTCTTGGACTTCAGTCTGAGGGAAAAATTCAACACAGCCAGCTGTTCTGTTTATGACTGTAGACAGAGAAGCACAAACATCCCAGGTGTTATCAATAAAGTTTCTTAAAATAATTATCTTGAAGATTGACCTACAACTCAGTCTGGCTTTGATAGTTGTTGACTCTTAGCTTAGTCTTCTCAGAGTTTCCTTGAGAACATCTGCTTACTTGCCGTGTTAGCTTCACGTTTGGCACTTCTGAATCTGCTATCAGTCTAAACTCATTGGCTTTCTACCTACCAATAATCATCTTATCTAAAAATACAAAGTTGTTTTAATTGACAATTCTATTATAGTTTATATATAATACATGTACAAATAATAAATATATTAAACATATAATAAAGAAAGAGAGAATTCTTTATGAAGAATTGGCTCCCATAATTATGGAGGTTGAGAACTCCCATGATCTGCCATCTGCAAGCTAGCAGTAATCCAGGGAAATGGTGGTGTAATTAAATCAGTCTTGAGGCCTGAAAACCAAGGGAGCAGATGCTATAAATCCCAGTCCAAGGGCCAGAGAAAATGAGATGAGATGTCCCAGATCATGCAGTGAGGCAATGTTGAGGAGAGGGGTGGTTAAAAAAGCCAAATTCCTAATTCCTCTGCTTTTTGTTCTAATTAGGCCTTCAACTGATTAGATGATGCCCACCCACACTGGACAGGACAACTACTTTACTGAGTCCATCAATTTAAATGCAAATATCATTCAGAAACATTCTCATAGACATACCCAGAAATTATAATTAATCTGGTCAGATAACTTGACACTTAAATTTAACCATCACAAACTTGATACAAGTCTCTATTCAAATCCTTAGGTCTCAACATAAAGTTGTATAGAATTCTTCATGAAGTTCACATTCAACTTTTATAGTTACACCAAAATTCTACTAGTTTATTATTATTATTATTGATGGGGTATATTTTTCATTATATTTCTACATTATCTTTGATGGTATATAGAATTTTTCATATTTACTTATTTTTTGTTCTCAGCAATAAAATAGATTTTTAGTTGTGATAATTTTTTCAGATAATTTTCTGAGTTTTCACGTGGATAATATCTTTTACAAATGACAGTAATTTTCTTTACTACTTTCCAACAGCTACATGTCATTTTGTTTTTCCACATTCTTCCATAGGCTAGGACTAGCAGAGAAATACCAAAAAGCATGATAGGAACATCATCTTTCTATGATTTCAGAATGAGAGATGCCAATTCAGTGTTTGGTAATACAGATAATACAAAGGTATTCATTATTATGTGAAGCAAGGATCTTTATATTTTCCATCCATTCATTTTTAATTAGAGTTAATATGTCCTTTTATTAATGCCTTTTTGGTACATTGTTCCATTTTTATATTTTTAAATCTCCCACTACTTCAAAAACTGTAAGTATTGAAAGTTTGTCATCTGTAGTCTGATGATTTTCTAACCTTCTACAAGTCTGGGAATGTGATGCTATGCTAGAAAAGAACAATATTAAACTACTATTTAGAATATATTGATCTGTTTACTGGCCAATATGCTCTTAGGGCCATTTCTTACTTTCCTCGTACTATACTCTGCTCAGGGGACTTAGCCCCACAACTGCAAAGCCCATGCTCCTTTACCAATTAGCCTCTGACTAATGCTGTCAGATCAATCCTGTCAATGGGAGCCACTAGCAGGAGAGGGTGAATGGAGAGTGGAGACCAGATTCTAGGTTATTTCTCCCACTTATCTGCTTCAGATTATCTTTTTGGTGTGGCTCCATCTCCTTGTGGTTGTAACTTCTAGCAGCATTCCTCCTTCCCAAGTCCCAGTTCCTTACAGAAAGCCCTTACTCCTGTTTCTTTGTACCACTACTTCATATCCTTGCTCCTCTAGTACTAGGTTTAGCCGTGGCTTCCTCCTGTGCTAATAGCCAAATTACCTCATGGTCCCTTGTTTGCCCTTTCAGTTTTTCTAATACTTTTTGGACATAATATTCCCAATATTAAATTTCCTCTACTGAACTCTATAGCTTAAATTCTCTCTGCCTGGCTTCTGACTGATATATGCTTTTAAATTGAACTTGTTATTTAATAATCAGCTGAACAGGTGATGGGGCAAAAATCAACCAAGACATAATTACAAGAAAAAATTAAAATATAATTTGAAAATAGAGACTTTGACATTTCCTTCTGCTCCTCTTTATATCTAATAATTCTATCATCCAACTAAAAAAGTACTTTAGTACCTAGTAAATGAAATAATATTATAAAAAGGGAGATTCACCAGCTCATATATATTGACTTGTGTACCTTAATTCTCAGCCCAAATCTATAAGCTGGAATGCCTCATATGTACCAGAAAAATCATTTAGCTTAATTCTGTTTATGTTTGATAAATAATATACAATCAGTGTACCAGAAGAACATTTTACAAGGCCATGAGTATTAGAAAAGCTTTCCTACTTTATTTTTTTAAGTATTTTATTTATTTATTCATAATAGTCACACACACAGAGAGAGAAAGAGAGAGAGGCAGAGACACAGGCAGAGACACAGGCAGACGCAGGCTGCATGCAGGGAGCCCAATGTGGGATTTGATCCCGGGTCTCCAGGATCGCGCCCTGGGCCAAAGGCAGGTGCTAAACTGCTGCGCCACCCAGGGATCCCGCTTTCCTACTTTAAAAGTATATTTTCATCAAAAGTCTTCAGGATACATAAGTAAACACATAAGTATCATATAATAAAAAAGTAACTCTCAACCATATTGGGTTTGCACTTTTAATATATGATCCTATATTTTTAACATACTTTTCTTAGATTAGTCATGTTAAATTCTTAAAAGGCCTATTTTTATATTTTATGGGGAAGGCAGAATGAAATTAACAAATGCAAGTATATTTTAAAATTGGATTAATTTGCTAATACTTTTAGATGAGAGAATGGAAAGAAATTAATATGGAAGAATACATGGATAGCTGGGTTATCAGCACTGATCTAAGTGAATTCATTTTATTATTTTTATTTTCTATTTCAGCACAGAAGTAATTTGGTTTCATATCCCTTTATTTATTGAACTAGATTTATTTTGCATCTATACTTTCCTTCAAATGTTAGCCTTTATTTAAATAATCAAAGGCTTCTGCTAATACATTCAACTCATATAGGATTTAATCTCATTTAATTAATTAAAACTATTCTAACGACATACTTCATACACCTTTGAGTAAAGGTAATACCATGACTTAGCTAACTTCAGAAAACTACCTTTATCTGAAGGTCTAATTTTGAGAGAATTTGGATTTATGGTATTATGTGTTATAATAATAAACTCAATATCAAGAATTAGAATTATCAGAAAATTTTTAAATGGGGTCAGCATGTAAGTTTTCATAATGCATAGAAGGAGATAAAATCTAAAGTATTTCAGAAGTGTATTTGAAAGTTATTTTGAAGACTGTAAGATTGCCATAAAAAAGAAACAATTGCTGCATCTCCTAAATACATTCTTCTTTCTTTAATGAGTTTTCCAAAGAGATATATTGGTTACTTTCACCTTCTTCACCTCTTTTTTCCACATCTGTACATGCCATTTCTGCCCAAGACATTTATTTGAATTATTTAAGGATTCCATTTAAAAATGAGGCTTGCGGTAGTGGAGAAAGCCTAGGAACGATGCATTCTTCCCTGGAAAACAGAGTGGAGGGGAAAGGTGGGATTGGACATGGAATTGCTTTATAAGCATATCCTTAGCTGGGATGAGGAGAAAGAAACACCAATTTCTCAAAGCTATTCTATTGTCATCAATCCTTTCGTCCTCAGGACTTTGAGTACTTAATGTCATTGCCTCTACCAGATAACTCACCACACTGCTACACAAGTATCTCTTTGTTGCACAGTTATCATCATGGGACCCTGGTATCTCTGAGAACAGGGACAGCATGTTCTGTATCCCCAGTACAGAGGATGGTGCTTGCCACATGACATATATTTAATAAAAATTGTTAGGTAAAGTAATTAAATGCCCAGCTAAGAAGTGTAGCATAGTGCAGGATTTCCACTATGTTAGTGCTTTTTTTTCGAGTTCTTTCTAGAATGGTTTCTAGTATTGATTTTTTAGAGACACACATGGATAACCATCTACTTTGCCAGCAGCCAAGTATGTTTAACTTTTTGCTTAGCCTTTATATTAAGTTATATATTTTAATAGTTACATTTAAAAGGACCTGTAAGTAATTTTTTCACAACCAAAATCAAAGCAAACAAAATTTAAGGGCTATTAGAAACTTACAAAAAGCTTTTAGCATATTATCAAATATTTAATTCTTGTTAAACCACCAATTTCTGTATTTTCTAGATAAAGTTTCATATATAGTCTTTGCCCTGGAAAATTTACAGGCAAAGGAAGCCTAAACAGAAATGGGACATGCACTTTTTGTCAACACTTAACAATATTATAAGATGTCAATACTATAAGATGATGACTAAGAAAGGCCTATAAAGTACACTGAAATGGTAGACCACATAATTTAGAACCTGAAATGGTACCGCATAATCTAGAACCTGCATCCTAATGTACATAACTAAAAAATCTGAAGAAGAAAAAAACATATATAATCAGAAAGCTAACAACATGATGAGGAAATAGAAACCCCATATCTTGGAGAAGACAGAAATTAATAGGTGCAAGCAGTAGTTGCAATGCTATATGCTACCCTTTGCAGATGGCTAAGAGGGCAACAATAGCTGTGATAGGCTCAAAGGCTAAGTGAGCAAAAGATAAATTCCAGGTCCTGCCAAGATGGAGAACAGTTTTGTAACCTACCTGTCATTTAGGATAGTTCCTGGGATCCTGGAAACTAGGAGCAATTATGAACCAGAAAGAAATTTGTCCTTGCATGTACTGAAGCATAGTTTTAGGTCATCTAGTTTCTAGAAAATCTCAAACTCTAAAATTGGATTACGGTGATCGTAGATTGCTAAAGCCTCCAAACACTTGGCAGTAGGGGGGAAAATCTCCCTGGAAGCTATTAGCACAAATACATGAAATCATCATATTCACGTGCAGAATACAATAAAATGTCTAAATAAGTATAATCAAACAAAGGATCTATACACAACAAAAAATAACCCAGTACATGAGGAGACAAGATGATTGACAGTCCTACAATTAGTACAGATACTATATATAACTGACATACAGAAACTATAAATCAACTATGCTATCCATGATCACAGAGCTAAGTGCTGAACTTAAAATATTCAGCAAGAAACAGCAAAGTATAAAAAGTAACAATTTCAAAAAGAACCAATCAGAAATTCTAGAACAGCAAGATACAATGATCAAAATTAAGAAGGTAAAGGATGGATTTTATAGCATATTTAATTTAGCTTGAAAAGAAAAAAAACTATTGTGATTTGTAAGAAGGGTCAGAAAAAAACACCCAGAATGAATCAGGAAGAGAAAAAAGTAAATGAAATATAGAAGAAAGGCTAAGAGACAGAGAATACAATTAAAAGTTTTAAAATACATCTAATGGGAGTTCAAAAGAAGAGAGAAAGAAAATGAGACTTAAAAAATGGCTATAAATTTTCTAAAACTAGGGATGCCTGGGTGGCTCAGTGGGTAAGCCTCTGCCTTTGGCTCAGGGCATGATCCGGGGATCCAAGGATCAAGTCCCACATCAGGCTTCCTGCATGGAGCCTGCTTCTCCCTCTGCCTATGTCTCTGCCTCTCTGTCTCTGTGCCTTTCATGAATAAATAAATAAATAAAATCCTTAAAATTTTTTTCTAAAACTAATAGAACATATCAACCCATACATTCAAGAATCCCAATGAATCCCATAAAACATAAAAGAAATTCAGACATATGTACAATATATCTGTGGGAAATCAAAGCAAAAAAAAAGTAACATCTTTAAAAAAACTCATGGGAGAATCACATTTAGAGGATCAACAAAGGGAAGCTTCCTTTGTAACATCAACAATGAAAGCCAGGAGCCAATGGGATTATAGCTTCAAAGTATTAAAATGATCACCAACACAGAATTACATATTCTACAAAAATATCTTTCAAAAATTAACATAAAATAAAGACACCGACTGGCAAACAGAATCATGAGATTCCATCACCAACTGTCTTATAATAAAGGAAATAACAAAAAGTGTTTCTAAGGTAAAAAAAAAAAAATCCTAAATATAAAGTCTGAGATGCAGGAAGGAAACAAAACTATAAATATGAGGAAATCTAAACCAACATAGAGTACATGAAATAAAAATAATAATAGCTGCCAGTGCTTAACATTAAAGAATTAAACCCCATAGGAATAACATATACATAAGTCAAAAGGGAGGTAATTGTAGTTAAAGTAAACTACATTGCCCACATTTTTTAAGAAGAGGGTAAAAATCAACAAATACTAGTCTTTGGTACTTCAGGGTTGCATGCTGTAATTTCTAGAGAAAAAGGAATTGAAGAAATAAAGAATATCATACTATAAATGTCATAGAAAGGGAAAAATACATAATACCATGTTCAATGCAAAAAAAATATATATAAGGAAGGTGAGAAAGCCTAATAAAAATGTAGGACAATATGGGGGATCCCTGGGTGGCGCAGCAGTTTGGCGCTTGCCTTTGGCCCAGGGCGCGATCCTGGAGACCCGGGATCAAATCCCACGTCGGGCTCCCGGTGCATGGAGCCTGCTTCTCCCTCTGCCTGTGTCTCTGCCTCTCGCTCTCTCTCTCTGACTATCATAAATAAATAAAAAAAATTAAAAAAAATGTAGGACAATATGAATGCAAGTAATAATTTAGTATTTATAAACCTCAATACATTCATTTATTTAAGAAATGTAATGAATGCACTAATTAAAGGAAAAGAGATTCAGACTTGACTTAAAAAATCAATCATGTGCTGGGGTGCCTGGGTAGCTCAGTTGATTAGGCATCTGACTTTTGATTTTGCCTCAGGTCATCATCTCAGGATTGTGAGATGGAGCCCCATGTTCAGCTCCACTCTGGACATGGAGCCTGCTTAAAATTTTCTCTCTCTTTCTTTCTCTCCCTCTTTCCTTTTCTCACCCCCAAAGATCAACCATATGCTATTTACAAGGGAGTTACCTGAAACAAGCGGATACAATAATATTGAAAAAGCATGGAAAAAGTAAATGTACTATGTAAATCCCAATCAAAATAACTCAAGTATATTAGTATTATTATTTTTTTATAAATCTTTTTTTTAAGATTTTTTATTTATTTATTCATAGAGACAGAGAGAGAGAGAGAGAGGCAGAGACACAGGCAGAGGGAGAAGCAGGCTCCATGCAGGGAGCCTGACATGGGACTTGATCCAGGGTCTCCAGGATCACGCTCTGGGCTGCAGGCAGTGCTAAACCGCTGCGCCACCGGGGCTGCCCAGTATATTAGTATTAGATAAAATATATTTTAAAGCAAGAAAAGCAATATTAGATATAAAGATTATTTTTGAATGATCAAAAATTTGATTTGATGGGAAGAAGAATCATTATACCTCAAATAAAATGCATACACAGGCAAAATTTGACAAAATTACAGAAGGTGTAGAAAAATCTATAAAAGTAGTGAAAGATTTTAGTATATGTCCCTGAACTGATAGATCAAGCGGGAAAAACATTTATAAAATATAGAATATATTAAGAGTTTTAAATTTGATATAAAGGATATACAGAGAATATTTTATCCAGTGAATTCATCACGCACGTTTTTTTTCAGGCACACTGGGAACACTTAAAATAACTAACTATACATACCAGGCCACAAAATAACTTTAAGAAAATTTCAGAGAATTAAAATAATGAAAGGCATAGTCACTAATCTTTGTAATTAAATGAAAATATCAATAATAAATAAATCAGGGCAGCCCCGGTGGCACAGCAGTTTAGTGCCACCTGCAGCCCAGGGTGTGATACTGGAGACCCAGGATCGAGTCCCACATCAGGCTCCCTGCATGGAGCCTGCTTCTTCCTCTGCCTGTGTGTCTGCCTCTCTCTCTCTCTGTGTTGCTCATGAATAAATAAATAAAATCTTAAAAAATAATAATAAATCAGAATCTCCTCTAACTTTAGAAATTATAAATACAATGTTAAATAAACCATGGAAAAAAAGGAAAAAAAAACAAAACAGAAATTAGAATGTATCTTGAAATAAATGAAAATAAAAATACAGCATAACATTTAGAGAATACTCAATGTATACTTAAAGGGAATGTTACAGTTTTAAAATTTTTTTATTTTTATTTATTTATGATAGTCACAGAGAGAGAGAGAGGCAGAGACACAGGCAGAGGGAGAAGCAGGCTCCATGCACCGGGAGCCCAATGTGGGACTCGATCCTTGGTCTCCAGGATCGCACCCTGGGCCAAAGGCAGGCGCCAAACCGCTGCGCCACCCAGGGATCCCAGGAATGTTACAGTTTTAAAGCCATATTTCAGAGATGAGGAGAGGGTGAAAATTGATAAGCTAACAAAAAATAGCATCCATCTCAAGGAAATAGCAAAAGAAGAGCAAAATAAACCCAAAGAATATAAAACAAAACATGTCGTAGATAAGAAGATAAAAATCAATGAAATAGAGTTCAAATAAATAAAGTACCAACAAACCAAAAGTTAATTCCCTCAAAAGACTAATTAAATGGATAAACTCTTGAAGAGAGATCAAGAAAAAGTGAAAGCATAAGAAAGCCACTGTTAGAATGAAAAAGGAATATCAGATCCAACACATATCAAAAATACTGTATTACAGAAAACTTATTAAACTAGATGAATTCCTAGAGAAATGCATCTTCCTAAAATTGACATAAAAAGAAATAGAAAATCTGAATAGTAATGAAATTAAACAGAATCCATAATTTAATTTCCCTCAAAGCAAATTCCAGAACCAAACAGCTTCATTAAGGATGAAAAAAACATTACATAAAAACATTTCCAAAAAAAAAAAAAACACATTTCCAAAGAATAGAAAAACAGGGGACATCTCAACTCATTTTATGAGAGCAGCATAAATGTAACACCAAACCTTGGCAAGGACATTATGAAAAATAATATTATAGCTAATTTCTTTCATAAGTACAGATGCAACAATCTTAAAACATCAGAAAATTAAATACAATGATAAATAAAAAGATAGTAAATAATAATAATTATTATTATTGTATTATAATAATAAAACGATAATACATCATTATCAGATAAGGTTTATTCCAAGAATGCAAGATTTCTTTAATATTAAAAATACCAAAAATTTTAACTCAAAAACATGAACAGGACCAAAAGGAGAAAATCACATATATCAATGAAGAAAATGTATTTGAGAAAAGTTAATAGCCATTTTTAAAAAAGATTTATTTATATATTTGACAGAGAGAAAAAGAAAAAAGAGATAGTGTGGAAGGGTAGGGACAGAGGATGAGGGAGAGAAAATCATGAGCAGACTCCCCACTGAGGATGGAGCCTGACAGGGGGCTTGATCTCATGATCTGAGGTCACCACCTGAGCCAAAACCAAGAGTCAGGTGCTTAGCCAATTGCACCACCCAAGCATCCCAGTTAATAGTTATTATTAACAAAAACTATTAATCTAGAAAAGGAAATTTCCTGAATTGAATAAAAAGGGTCTAAATTTTTAGAGCAAACATTGTAGTTATAGTGAAATATTGTAAGTTTTCCCCTTGAACTCAGAAACAAGACAAATGTGCCTATTTATAACACTGTCATCACTTATATCTAAGATTTTGAAGGTTATCCCAGCCACTATAAGGAGCAGGAACACATACATATATATATAAAGACATAAGGATTCAACAAAACAATTAAATGGTTATTAACTTTTATTAATAACCATATAAAGTCCTGCATACAATTTTAAAAGGATCTACACACGAAATATTTAAAATTAATAAGGAACGTTATCAAGGTTGTGGGATACAAGTTGTTATAAACAAATTAATTGTATCCTTATATTATGGTTTGTAAACAAAAATGAGATTAATAAAATCATGTACAAAGTCACCTAGGGGGCACCTGGATGGCTCAGATAGTTAAGCATCCAACTTTTGATTTCATCTAAGTCATGATCTCAGGGTCGTGGGAGGAAGCCCTGCGCCAGGCTCTGGGATCAGCATGAAGTCTAATTGAGATTCTCTTTCCCTCTGCCTCGGGCCTTCCCCCCACTCATGCTCTCTCTCTTTCAAAATAAATAAATAAAATATTTTTAAAAACATAAAATACTCAGAAATAAGTTTAAGAAATATATACAAGACGACATCACAAAATATAGCTGAGAGAAATTAAATAAGAGCTAAATACAAAAAAAGATGAACTAAATAATTATTCACTGATTGCAGAACTGAATGATTTAAAGATGTCAAGTCTCCTTCAACTGAATATTAGATTCAATGCACTCCCAATCAAAATTTCTGCAGTTTTCTTTTTTAAAAATGGAAATTGACACACTGATTCTAAATGTGTATGGAAGCACAAAAGGCCAAGTACAGTCAAGGCAATCTTGAAGAAGAATAAAACTTAGTAACTTACACTACCAGATATCAAAAATGATTTAAAAACTACATAATTAGACAATGTGTTATTTACAAAAGAACAATAAAATAGGCCAACAGAAAAAACTAGAGAGTTCTAAAATGACCCACATATGCACAACAACTTGATTTATGACAACTGAATGCAGTAGGGAAAGAAGTGTCTATTTGTAAAAGGTTCTGGAACAATTAAACATTTATGAGAAAAAAATAACTCATAATTTCTAACTCACACAATAAAAAAATTAGTTCTAGATGTACTGTGTATCTGCAAAAGTTAAAACAATGTAGTGTTTAGAAGAAAATGTCCCAGAATAAGCAACAGTTTCTCAAACAGGACACAAAAAACAGTAATCACAATGAGAAAAACTAATGAAATAGAGTACATCAAGATTGATATACTTTTGGTATCAAAATGCCCTATTAAAAGAATGAAAAAAGAAGCCAAGAAGTGGGAAAAGATAAGTATAGCACGAATTTCCAACAAAGTTCTTATGTTTAAAATACAGAGAACTTCCATAAAACAATAGGAAAAAGAGAGATAACCCAATAGAAAAATAGACAAAAGACTCAAATCAGCACTTTGAACAGAGGATATACAAATGGTCAATAATCATATGAAAAACAGTCATTTTCATTGATTCAATTTACATAAAGTTCAAAAACTTGGCAAACTTATTTTTTAGAACTTTTAAAACAAGGTAGTAATGTTTTAGAAGGCATAGCAATTGGAAACAGCTATGTTGGGGGCTTTTGAGTTTTAAAAACAGATGGTCATGTCTGCAGTATTTTTTTTTCACATTACTGTCTGCTGTAGTTCTTTTTCTTGATCTGAATGATGGTTACATGGATGTGTTCACTTTGTGAAAATACACTGAGCTATAACTATAGTTAGCTCACTTTTTTGTTTTTATGTACATTATACTTCAAAAATAAGTGTATAAACACACGCTAACAAACTAAAGAAACAACAACAAAGACTTCACTGTGTGAATAAGAATAATTTCAGGCAAAATCCAAATTGTAGACCAGCTGTTTATGATTTGGCCTAGTAGATATATCCTAAATTTAAGAGTTAAAAAAACACAGGAGGGCAGCCCTGGTGGCTCAGCGGTTTAGCACTGCCTTCAGCCCAGGGCATGATCCTGGAGACCCGGGATCGAGTCCCACGTCGGGCTCCCTGCGTGGAGCCTGCTTCTCCCTCTGCCTTTCCCTCTGTCTCTGCCTTTCTCTCTTTCTCTCTCATGAATAAATAAATAAAATCTTAAAAAAAATAAAAATTAAAAAATAAAAAAAACACTGGAAGAATACTAAAGGTCATTCAGGAGAAAGAGCAACCTTTATAATATGGCCTCAAATTCAGAAAATACATATAAATGATAAATATGACAGATTTAACTACAAAATATTAAAATTCTGTATGTAAAATAAATGAACAAAGTAAAAATATAAATTGGGAAAGTGTTTGCAACAAATACTATAAAAAGTCTAAAATACTGTAAACAAAATATATCTAATAGGCTCCTTTTTATAGTTAATACTTTTTGTCTTTTATTCAACATGTTCCACTTATGAAAATGTAATGGATTTTTTGTATATTTTTATTTAAATATCAGTTACTTAACATACAATGTAATATCAGTTTCAGGTGCAGAATTTATGGATTCATCACTTACATACAATACCCAGGGGTCATTACAAATGCTCTCCTTAATCCCCATCACCTATTTAACCCATCCCCCCACCCACCTCCCTCCAGCAACCCTCAGTTTGTTCTCTGTAATTAAGAGACTGTTTCTTGGTTTGCCTCTCTTTATTCTCCCTTATGTTTGTCTGTTTTGTTTCTTAAATTCCACATGAATGAAATCATATGGTATTCTAAGAGATACATGTAGCCCAATGTTTATAGCAGCATTACCAACAATAGCCAAATTATGGAAAGAGCCCAAATGTACACCGATAGATGAGTGAAATAAGATGTGAATATATATATATACGCACACACACACACACACACACATATATATATACATATCTATGAATATTACTCAGCCATTAAGAAGAATGAAATCTTGACATTTGTAATGACATGGATAGAGCTAAAGAGTATTATGCTAAGCGAAATAACTCAGTCAGAGATAGGCTATGTCTTGATAGGAAATTATGGACGATTTTTATTTCTTCTTTAGACAGCTCCCTACTTTCAAAAATAAGGATGCCTTGTTTTAATATCTGAACAGTATACAATGAACTTTTCTAAAATGTTTTAAAAATATATTCATAAATCAAGAAATTGCAACTTCCTCTCAGAAGTATTCTTATTTCTAATACCAGCTAATTTTTATTTCATAAATTAGCACTTTGGTTTACCTATTATTATCACCCATTATTTCATGCTACCATATTCATTCTGGGTGACCATATCTCTTGATATTTTTATTACTGTCTTCTCAAATATTTTGTGAATCCTTGAAATCTTAAATATATACATAACTAGCATCTTACTAAAAATACTACTTCTTATAGTCAACAAATGAACAGCAGACTTTCTTGTAAAAAAAAAAATCTTTTAAAGTGATAAAAATCAGTTACCTTAACCACATGCTATAGTAAAAATCCCTGGGAAATTGCCATTTTGATCATTTTTGTGAAACAAATTTGACTGAAAAAGCCTAGTATTTCTTAACTATTAATATCATAGAGGGATAATAATTTTCTACCTTACAGTCTCTTCCAATCTTGTGAGCTTTGCTTCATTGTGACTGTCATCAACTGAAATATTGACACTTCTTATTGCAATATTTAATTGTCCCACCATTCAAATATTAAACCATGAGCTCTCACTATTTGTTTCTTTTTCTTTTTTTTTTTTTTTTAATTTTTATTTATTTATGATAGCCACAGAGAGACAGAGAGAGAGGCAGAGACATAGGCAGAGGGAGAAACAGGCTCCATGCACCGGGAGCCTGATGTGGGATTCGATCCCGAGTCTCTAGGATCGCGCCCTGGGCCAAAGGCAAGCGCCAAACCACTGCGCCACCAAGGGATCCCTCACTATTTGTTTCTATACCAACTTAAAGACTGTTTCCTCAAAGATTTTTCAAGTTATTTTCATAATACACCCTCATTATGATTGTTATATTCCATGAGCCAATACGATTTATGTACCCATAGCAGGGTTTGTGGCCTTCTTCCAATGTCCCTTGAGACATAATCACCTACACACGAGCTGTGTTTATGATTTGTAAACAAGGAAATCATTACTAGCTTGAAAATTTTAATGCAAAGTTCTAAATGCCTGAAATTAAAGATTAACATTTTTGTTTGGGAATTGATATGGGGGAAACCACACAGATCTTGAGTTCAAACTAGGTATTCTTATATCAAATTAACCATGAAAACCACAAAGGATAAGCATTTTAGAAACAGACGGTATGTATGCAACATTTTTCTTACAGAACTATGTCTGCTGTGGTTTCTTCCTCAGTTATTAGTGTTACCATGACACTCAGTTGACATTTTAAAGTTATTAATAACAGAGCCACATGTCAATGAACATCTTTTTGTCTGAGTATCAACCAAAACTATGAATGTGAATGACTGGATTCTAACCTGGCTTTTTCTTCTGTAGTTCATTCTACCTTCTTTTCCAGGATCTGAGATTAAGTCCTCTAATTCGCTGGATGAAAGCTAGGCCATTCAGTTTTGTCTTTCAGTTGACTCTAGTTCCCAATAAGTAAACAACTCAAAAAAGAAAATTAATATGAGAGTAAAATATTGGAGTTTCATAAGCTAATAAACATCATTCAAGTATGTAGTCTATGTAATGTATGAGGGTTATTCCCCAATGTATTCTAGAAGTTCTAAATAAACTTAAAGACTCGAGGGTCTGCTGGTGGCATTTATAATTCATTTTTTTCTAACAATGTTCTATTCAGCAAATATTTATTACATGTTTACTATGTGCAAGACACAGCTATAGATATTGCAAACAATATGAAGGTGAGTGAGGTACAGTTCTTACAGAATGTGAGTATATATGTTGATTTGGTTCTTACATGAAATACCTCTTCTAATTATTTTTTTCTTCTAAATTAATGGTATAGTACCTTCAACATATTAATAGTTTTGGAACTTGTAGATAGAAATGAGAAGCAGCTCCCCTACCACATTCCCATCACCCAATTAATGTATTATTTAAATAATACCTTTAATTAGCAAATGAATATTATGTCTACATTACATCAAATATTTTGTCATTTCCAAAATTTTAATTCTTAATCAGTGAGTTGTTAACTTGTTTCCAAACTACAAGCTGTTAAGAAACGTAAGTACTTAGAGGATAAAAGGACAGATTAACTATTAATGTAATGTGCCTGCAATAGTTGACACCCTACTTAGCATGACCATTATGTACTACAGCCTACAAAATTATTCTTCATGCTCCCACAGCAGAGCTAGAGTGCCATATGGCCATGCTTGTTTTTCGTCAAATAATTTTTACATAAACAG